>NW_022196898.1:56539060-56564039 GCF_008632895.1 Mastomys coucha | reverse complement strand
TGCCTTTAATCCCAGCACATGGGAGGCAGAGGCAGGCAGATTTCTGAGTTGGAGACCAGCCTGGTATGCAGAGTGAGTTCCAGGACAGCCAGGGCTACACAGAGAAACCCTGTCTTGAAAAATTAAAACAAAATAATAAGACCCAAATGTCTTGGGGATCCAGAAAGGTATCTAACCAGTCTGGGAGACAGGACAGATGGCACTGGAGACGGCTTCCCAGGAGAAGGAAAAGCTAGTCAGAGCAAAGAAGGGGAAGAGAAATCCAGCTAAAAGGAGCTTGCGCAAAGAAGGCCCTCAAGGCAAGGAGGGGAACATGGTGTGTGGTAAGGAGAGAGGAAGGGGCATTTCCAGAAGTTAAACACCTCCCAGAAGCTGGAAGGCAGCAGGCAGAGGGAGCGTCTGTTTAGATAATCTCCCCAGGGCTGCAGGCGTTGTTCTAGTAGGAAAGTGACATTATTGAGCCAGTCAAACACTGGGAAATCCAGGAAAGAAAGAAGAACACAAAGCCAAGAGAAGCTGAAGAAAGGCCTCAGAGTAACCTGGTTGAGAATTCTTAAGGCCCCGCGTCCTCAGTGGAGGCACCTGGAAGTTACCTATTTGCAATAATGAGGACTAACAGAAAAGACTATACGCCACCACTCTGGAACTCTTGTTTATTATTTTTTGAGACAGAATCTTGCTATGTAGCCTAGCTTACACACTGTAGACGAGGCTATCTCTAAATTTACAATTCTCTTCCTTAGGTTTCTTAAGCACTAGCATTATGGGAGAGAGTGCTGCCACATTTATTTCTGGCCACAGTCACTCACTGTAGCCTCACCACAATGGTAGTTCTCTGCTGACTAGGATTTTTTTTTTCCCAGCCATGCACATCTGGTTAACTAAATAAATGACAATAGACTTTTTTTTAAATCACATTAGCTTGGTGCAGTGATGTAAAGCTGTAGTCCCATCTACCTGGAAGGCAGGAGAATTCCCCCGGAGTCCTGTTAGCCCTTGACGTGAGCAGGGGTGAACAGGGCCAAACTCCCATACCAGTGCACCTTCAAAGTGCCCTCTTCACTCCCAGAAAGCGCTGTATTTTAGGTTATTTAATTTATTTTTACTTTTCTCTGCTCACCATTTTAACCTTAAAAAAATTATGTGCATTAGTGTTTTGCCTGTATGTATATCTGTAAGACAGTCTCGTCATCCCTGGAACTGGAATTACAGACAGTTGTGAGTTGCCATTCGGGTGCTAGGAACTGAACCTGTGACCTCTGGAAGAGCAGCCATTGCTCTGTTCTGCTGAGCCATCTCTCCAGCCCACCATTTTAACTTTTGAACACATGTTCCACAACCTTCAGCTAAATACCCCTAGCAATAATGTATGCATCATTTTTACTTCTTTTTTTCTTCAAAATTTTTTTTTAAGATTTATTTATTTTATGTGTATGAGTACACTGTAGCTGTACAGATGGCTGTGAGCCATCATGTAGCTGCTGGGAATTGAACTCAGGACAGCCCTGCTTGCTCCAACCCCACTCACTCTGGCATGATACACTGTAGCTGTCTTCAGACGCACCAGAAGAGGGCGTCAGATCTCATTACGGGTGGTTGTGAGCCACCATGTGGTTGGTGGGATCCAAATTCAGAACCTTTGGAAGAGCAGTCAGTGTTCTTACCCGCTGAGCCATCTCGCCAGCCCATTTTCCTTCTTGAACTATGACCTTACACTAAACATGCTCAGGAGAGCGTTCTCTAAACCACTGGTTCTCTGTCTCTTTAGCACAGTTCCTCATGTTGTGGTGACCTCCAACCATAAAATTATTTAGTTGCTATTTCATAATTGTATTTTTGCTACTGCGATGAATCAGTAATGTAAATATCTGATATGCAAGATATCTGACATGAGACCCCTGTAAGGGTTGTGATCCACAGGTTAAGAACAGCTGCCTTGGGCTAGAGAGATGGCTCAGCGGTTAAGAGTGCTGACTGCTCTTCTAAAGGTCATGAGTTCAAATCCCAGCAACCACATGGTGGCTCACAACCATCCGTAATGGGATCTGATGCTCTCTTCTGGTGTGTCTGAAAACCGCTACAGTGTGCTTACATATAATAAATAAATCTTAAAAAAAAAAAAAAAGAACAACTGCCTTGAACTGACTGAGGGAGATGTGTGGTTGTGGGGAATATCTATAGTCTTCACACTTGTGGGATGGAGGTCAGAGGATCAAGAGTTTAAGGTCATCCTCAGCTTCACAATGAATTTGAGACTCTGTCCTTAACACACACACACACACACACACACACAAATAAAAACAAAACAGTTTGAATGGGGAGCACTGGTTTCTGGCCTAATTCCATACAGTTGTCTTTGGCTCTGTCCATTTAAATATTTTTCCCTCTTGAGTTTCTTTTGAAGTTACCTTGGGTTCCAGGAATTACAGAAATGATTGATAAACATCTTTATGGCAAATGACCCGCACTACTTCCAAGCAGCTGCAGAAAGACTCAGAAGAGACCCCCCACCCCCACCGGGTGAGGGTGATTATCTTCAAAGATAAGGCTGCCCCAGAAAGCAGGCCTCATAGTACCATCAGAACCAGACTGTTCTGGGCAAATGAGAACAGACATCGCAACCTCTCCAGGGTACCTGGTAGAACCAGATTGAGATAATGACTAATCGAGCTGTGGTCTTAACCAGGACTACCTGTTCTGTCTCTGTCCCTTAAACAGACCCCAAGACCCTCCTTTCTCTCGCCTTTCTTGCCCTATCTCTCTCCTTTTTCAGTGCTGGAATCTGAACTAGGGCCTTGAGTATGTGATTTTATAGGTGAGCTAAGTCCCCTGTTCCCGTTAGTTTTGGAGATAGACTTGAGGGTTACTGGACGCATCTCTCTGCTCTTCCCAAAAGTGATCGTGTTGATAAGAAACCTCTATGATCTGTCTCTGTTCTTCCCAAAAGTGATCGTGTTGATGAAAAACCTCCATCTTTGTGGCGACTGTCTCTTTGGTGTACTGAGTGGCTGGCTAGTCTCTTGGGACTCTTGAAGCCTTGGCTCAGTAACATGAGCACACTCAGGAATGTGTCTGTTCCTAAAGCGACTTTCTGATATGGACAGGCTTCCTGCACAGCCCTACCTCCAGCTTGCCTCCAGGACAGAAAGGCATTGCTTTTGGCAGTAAACTGTCGCTCTTATCTGCTGAGCCCTCTCTTCAGCCCAAAGAGAGGTTTTTATAAATTAATAATAAAACTAATAGTAAAAAAAAATACGTAGAGTGTGTTTTGTTTTGTTTTTGAGAGGCCAGAATTTCAAAGTGATCTCTGGCCTGGCGGTGGTGGCACACGCCTGTAATCCCAGCACTTGGGAGGCAGAGGCAGGCGGATTTCCGAGTTCGAGGCCAGCCTGGTCTACAGAGTGAGTACCAGGACAGCCAGGGCTACACAGAGAAACCCTGTCTCAAAAAAAACCAAACCAACCAACCAAACAAACAAACAAGTAAGGGAGATCTAGGTTCAAATTCCAGAACTAAAAATCAAAGTGATCTCTGGAATTACACTATAAAGGACTGGTGCAGAGGCACTCCCTATGCCCCGCCCAACCAAAGCACCTGCCATTGTTTTCATACCTGAGATTACACAGATCTTGCCCTCACAGGGGTTCAGTGACCCCAACATTTTGATGACAGTCTTCATGTGTTTTCTGCAAAGACTGCAGCTCTCTATCCTTAACATTTGTTATTATAATTTCTTTCGGTTGTGTTCCATTTTCCAGCCTTCTGGCTACGAGATATTTGGGAAAGTGCACTATTTAGGATTAGGAGAAGTCACAGAAGGGTAGAGCAGGTTTGTGGGTTCCGTGTCAGCTAATGTTTTTTCTACTGTATGAGAGTGATAGGTTTTTGGTTTGGTTGTATGCGTATTTTGTTTTTGAGACAGATTCTCACTATACAGCTCTGGCTGGCCTGGAACTCAGTATGTAGACCAGGCTGGCCTTGACTTTACAGAGCTCTCTACCTCCGGTGAGATAAAAGGTATCTACTACTAAGCCTGATTAGGTTTTGTTTTTTTGAGACATGCTGGCCCTGAACTTATGTACCTGCTGCTCCCTGTCACAAAGGATGGAATCATGGGCATGCACTACGACATCTAGCCAAGGGAGGTAGTTTCAAGCAAGGTCTTCTCACTTTAAGAGTAACAGGAGAGTGTAGGTCGGGCTTGGTGGCACATCCTTTTGATACCAGCACTCCCTAGGCAGAGGCAGACATCTCTGAGGCCAGCCTGGTCTACATAGTGAGCTCCAGGACAGCCAAGCCTATAGAGAGATTCTGTCTCAACAAATAAAACAAAGAGTAACTTGAATGTGATTATAAAACAGCTGGCAAAGCTCAAATTAATATAAGCTACTATTACTTACAAAGGTCTTTTGGGTTTGGGGGAGGGGTATGTGAGAAGAGAGATGTGTTCATCACGCGGACTCATCTCCTGACACCCAGCCCTTCTTCCCCTGGTTTTAAACACAAAATTGTAGCCAAAACTGTAGGAGACCGGAACGGGGCAAGCGCCGATTACCCTGCCTCCTAGACTCCCTCAGTATCTCTGTTTATTAAGTCCATCAGGGTCTCTAGCTTTGTCCTTTCATCTCAGGGGGGCTTGGCAAAGGTTTGTTGTAGGGTAGGGCTAGTATAAAAAGAAAAATAGCCGGGAGTGGTGGCGCACGCCTTTAATCCCAGCACTTGGGAGGCAGAGGCAGGCGGATTTCTGAGTTCAAGGCCAGCCTGGTCTACAGAGTGAGGTCCAGGACAGCCAGGGCTATACAGAGAAACCCTGTCTCAAAAAAAAAAAAAAAAAAAAAAAAAAAAAAAAAAAAAAAAAAAAAAAAAGAAAAATAAAGGGGGAAATGGCACACACCTTTAATTCCAACATGTTGGAGGTTGGCCAGGTTTACCTAGTCAAAGCTACACTGTGAGACCCTGTATCAAGACAATGCCCCAGAGGTCGAGAATCTTGAGGGTAGGTAACTGGGTGAGTATGTAGCTGTGCTCTGGTATCAAGATAAGAGCATCTGCAAAGTGCACTGTCTTCCAGGTCAGCTTCGGTCCACATCGAGATACTCCCTTCAACAAGAGGAACCTGAGGCATTCACGATTTCATGGGGGGTGATCAGAAGGCCTTACGGAAAAGAGTTCGGAAGAGAAACAACAGGCAGAAGGCTACGCCCTTTTTACTTCTCACCACTCCCTCCGGACCCCGCCTAACACTGCGGCTTCCGGCGAGCTAGGCACCGCCCCCCTCCGCCGCTGGCCGCCCCGCGCCTGCGCAGTGAGACCAGGTCAGCGCGCAGGCGCAGTGCATCGTTCACCCGCCGCTTACTGCGGTACAGTCCTCTCTTAGGGTTAACTCGAGAGGTGGAAGGATGGTGCTGGACCTGGATTTGTTTCGGGTGGATAAAGGAGGGGACCCAGCCCTCATCCGAGAGACGCAGGAGAAGCGCTTCAAGGACCCGGGGCTGGTGGACCAGCTGGTGAAAGCAGACAGTGAGTGGCGACGATGTAAGTACCAGGAGCTCGCGGTATCCCTTGAATCCCTCATCGCTTCAGAGGTCACAGCTTACAGCTTTTGTCAGATGCTCCCGGGACTGGATGGCTGTAACGCTACCTGTCCGTAGAACAAGCTGGGAACCGGGTTTGTCCCCTTCTCCCTGCAGCTCCCGCGGCCCGGGTCCTTCCCCGCGCGTGCTCTGTACTGACTACCGCCAGTGCCTCAGGAAAGAGCAGCACGCACGCGCAGGGAGAGCTGTCAGGCCCTTGCGTGGCTACAAGCAAGCCAGAGCTGGAGTTTTACTTGGGGGCGGGTTGGGAATTTCTTTTCCATACGTTACGGTCGTTCCCAGCGCTTTACTCATCCTTAGCAAACCCAGCGTAGTCCTCCCTGTTTTGATGGGATCAAAGGCTGCTCTCTCAGATCGAGTGACTTCTGCAGCACTCTAGGATTACTCCACCCCATTCGAATCCTTTGGGGACTTTGGAGGCTACTCTTACCTAAATGCAGTGATCCCGAAGCTCGGGATGGCTATTTCTCTAACCCTGTGGGCATACCTTTAAGAATCAGGCTTTACCGTGCTAGATCAGATAAGAGGGAGGGGTGCTGTAAAGGCAAGAAAAAGCTTGTAATTACTGAGGATGGTTGTGATTTGTGGTAGCTTTCTGGAAAAGACGTTGGCAGAGTAGAAGTGACCCAGCATCATTCATGAAATTAAAAGAAGCCCTGGAATCTTCTGCTCAAGTGTGCCTCTGGAGTGATCACCTAGCAGACCGGATGTTGTCAAAGACATGTGACTCGTTTTGTCTGATGCAATAGGTCTGCAACCAGCTGAGAGCCTGGTTTTTAAGAGCACTGCAAAGGCAATCGCGCTATCCAAGAGTGTCTTCCCCCAACCCCCGTAGCCCCCTAAACAGAATTTCTTTCTCTCTGTAGCCCTGGCTATTCCAGAACTTGCTCTGTAGACTAGGCTGGCCTTGAACTCAGAGATCCACTTGCCTCTGCCTCTGGAGTGCTTAGATCAAGGGTGTGTGCCACCATACCCATCTGGGTGTTATGCTTTTATCTTTTGGGGACATTGATTTTCCTGTTAAAAAGCTTCTTGGGTATTAAAAAGTATTTGCTTAGCTGACAGTTGTTTACTCGTTCTGTATGTTTCAGGTACTCTAGTAGGGTAGTTTGTCTGAGTCTATGTGCAGATCTAAAGTTTTGAATTGGCCTAAACTGAACCCCCCTTTTTTGTTTAAGATAAAAAATTACTTGGGGGGTACCTACCTTTAACCCCAGCACTCTAGGGGCAGAAACAGGTGGACCTCTTTGATTGAGACTAGCCTGGTCTACATAGTGAGTACATAGCACAGGCCAGCCAGTGCTACATAATAAGATCCTCTCTTGGAAGGAAGAAAGAAAAAGAAAATACTTTGAGGTGGACTTGGTGGCATTCACGTATTATCCTAGCACAAGGTAACCGGGGGCAGGAGGATATTCATTTCAAGGCCAGCAGACTCTGCCTCAAAAACTAAACACAGGTGTTCTGAGTACCTTGCCTTGAATCATAATCAGGAATATCAAAATTTCTGTATCTATCCAATCTGACTAATGTGACTTTAAATATGTTAGTGGTCTCTTATATATAATATACACATCTAGGAAATTTTGACCGTTACCTGAAGAGATTATTAGTAGGTTCTTTAGGGATCAATAGTGTAGACAGGCATTTAAAAACAACTTAAAAAAAAGTGAGCATTTGTTTTCGAGGTGAGGCCTGGCAATTTTGTCCAGGCTAGTGTGAACTCAGTGGGCCCAAACAGTCCTCTCCTCTCAGCTGAGGGTGCAGATCTGTGCTCTCACACCTGGCTTCAAAGGTGGTGAGCACCAGTCAGACCAGGAACTATTGACAGTTATGAAAAAGAGAACCAGAAGTTGGGAGAGAAACAGGTAGGTGGGCCCTGAGCGGAACTGGAGAGGGGTAGATGGAGAAAAATCTTTTTTAAAGAAATGCATAATGCCTGAAGAGATGGCGCATCGGTTAAGAGCACTGACTTGCTCTTCCAGAGGTCCTGAGTTCAATTCCCAGCAACCACATGGTGGCTCACAACCATCTGTAATGAGATCCAATGCCCTTTTCCGGTAGACAGAGACAGTGTACTCAGATACATAAAATAAATAAATCTTAAAAAAAAAAAAAGAAATGCACATAAAAGGGAAATATTTTACTTTTTTCATGTAGTCCCTTTGGAGTGAAGCTGGCCTTAAACTGATTCTGATTCACACTTCCCTTATTCTGGAATTTCAAGTGTGTACCACCACAGCAGGCTTAAAGGTGTGTGTGTGTGTGTGTGTGTGTGTGTGTGTGTGTGTGTGTGTATGTATGTGTGTGTGTATGTGTATGTGTGTTACAGTGTTTGTACCTAGGATTAAGAACATGCTAGGTAAGTATGTTACCACTGAGTTATGCACAACCCTATCATCTATCTATCTATCTATCTATCTATTTATTTATTTATTTATTTATTTGGAGCTAGGTTCTTGCTATGTTGCCTATTCTATCTTTAAACTGACAATCTTGCT
This sequence comes from Mastomys coucha, assembly GCF_008632895.1. Classification (NCBI taxonomy): domain Eukaryota; kingdom Metazoa; phylum Chordata; class Mammalia; order Rodentia; family Muridae; genus Mastomys; species Mastomys coucha. The sequence goes on along the minus strand of NW_022196898.1, from coordinate 56,555,944 downwards.
CTAGTGTCCTGAACAGCTGGGAAAATACTCTCACACAGCTAGGCTTCCTTATTTTCTAAATTTTGTTTGAGACTGAGACTGTCTCAACTTTTATAACAATGCAGCCCCAGCTGCCCTCAAACTCACATGGTCCACCTTCCTCTCTGTTTGGGGATTAAAGGCTCCACACCCAGTTGTCAGTTTTAGAATCGGCAACACTTAATTCTACAAAAACAATTAATATGTTTCAATGAGCTGAGCAGAAGGCGTTGGCTTTATAGATCCTCATTGCAGAAAGTAGAATCAAAAGGCAAAAAGCAGATCAGTCAGTCAACTTAAGTTCCCCAGTAAGATGGTAAGATACAGTGGAACTTTAACATGGGCTTTATCCATTTTGATTTTTAATATGGTTTGTTGGAGCGGGGTACAGGTGCGTAGTCTAAAACGGTGGCTCCTGTAAGTTTTAAAAATCATGAACAGACATAAACACATATGCAAATACAGACAATGTTTCAATCCTTGGCCGCACACCTCATCCTTGGTAAGAGTGTGACAAACATTTGTCCCGAGTGTGAAGATCTATGTCCAAGGTACTTCGAAAAATTATCATTATTCTTGCTGGGCTGTGTATTAAATCCAGGGCCTTCAGTAGGTCAGGCCAGTACTGTGCCATTGAACTATGTCCAGCGTCCTCTTACTTTTTTCTAAGGGGAGAAAAATCAGCATTTTAGTTTTTGATTGGATATGAGATTCATTAATGAACACGATTATTGGAATGGAACAACACAGAGGAAGCTGTCACTAGTGCTAGGCTGTCATTTTAAGGGACCAGTCACTGGGGTCCCTCTCAGCTACCAGGTCTTCAGATTCATCTGCAGTAAAAGGTGAAGTCTTACTTTGAGATGTTGATCTTCTGGCAAGCAAGGAACTTGAACTGACCCCATGTAGGGTTTCTTTCCATCACATGTGCCTTATTCTGCAAGATGGTACAGTTGTACATGATCTGGCCAGTGTGAACCTGACCACTGTCCTGAGGTCTAACATTGCAATCTGCATGCTTATCTACAATCTAGACTGGGGGCATCATGAGGTCGGGGACATGAACATCCATCAGATAACTATTTCTCTTAGAGCAATCCAATAAATCACCGACTACATACCCTCCCAAGGAGGGATGCTGTTTGCAGCCATTGCACACCAGGTCCCCATGATGAAAGATATCTCGTTGGCTTAATTGGCTGTGGATATTTAAAATTAATTATTTATCTTATGTATGTGTGCCTAAGTGTATGTGTGTATGTATATCCCACATACAGAGCAAGAGCTTGTGTGGGGGAGGGGGTGTTGGGTCTCCTTGGATCCTGAGTTATAGGTGGTTGTGACTGCCCTGTGGGTGCTAGGAACTAAACCTGGGCAGTTCAGGAGCGGTCCCTCCAGCTCTATAGATACTTATTAACAAAGTCTCCCTAAGGAACCAAAGTAGCCTTGAACCCCCTCTGTACCCCAGGCAGACTTTGAACTTGTGATCTAACTGCCTTAGACTCCCAATTAGCCAGGATCACAGGAGTCCCTGGCTGGTCATGGTGGACTCTGATATGTTGTGTTACTGTTCTTTCACATCTTGAACTTCGGATTAGAGGATAAGGATGAGATTCTTATTGATTTCAGTGTGTCTGAAATATGCAGCCAACCTTAGGGATTCTGTCCTCTGGAATGTACTATGCATCCTCATCAGAGAATGAGATTTCTCCTTATGAATTGAAGACAGGCCCTGGCCCTTTTGTTTTCCCAACAATTAGAAGAGCTTTCAAATCACTCTCCTTTTTATTCTAGTCCCTCGTAGATTTCTGCAATGCTGATCTCATCCTTGGGTTTGCAGGCCTAAGTCTTACACTCTTGTCTTAGAAAAGTCTAGGGTGTGAGTCACAGATACAATACTGACTCCAAAAAAAAAAAAAAAAAAAAAAACCGCAAAGGAGGCCAGAAGTGCCTGTAGTGAGTGAGCCTCAGAAGATCTCTTACCTCAAGCTTGTGCACAGGCTGTGTAGAGCTGAGTCAAGCTTGTCTGGATAGTCAGAAACAGGCCATCTTTGCCAGTGTGCTAATGAGAGGCAGGGTGGAAGGTGTGAAGGGCCACTTCACCCTCCTTTATCACAGAATACAAAGCAGTTACACCTAGATTCTAAACACCTTGGTTTCCTCAAGGTCTTCTTTAAGCCAATACAAAAATTGTGTGTTTCGAGATTAACCATATTAAGATCCACATTAATCCATACTCAGATTTGCTGAAATAGCAAAATTTCTTTTCTTTCTTCTTTATAGGTCTTCAAAATCTAATGTTTGTTATACACAGTCTCATTTAGGCCTTACTACATTTCAAATGCTCAGTGGTCATCACATATATCTAGCTGAAGACTACACAATGGACCACACAGCCTTAATGCGTAACATACTTCCAAGTTCTTCTTTGGCTCCCTATCTTCATCCTTCACTCAACCGCAGATGGCCTCCACTCTGCTCTAACCTATCACGGTCCTCAGACTGCTTTCCACTTCTGGGGCGTATTCCACGTGTGTGTGCTGCCCCAGGTCATCCACCTCCTGTGCTACCACTGCGACACATGCCTCAGTTGTTGACTGTTGTCTATACTCTCCCTCTTCTTCTACAACAGGCCGCCTCCAGAGTGCTGGGACTAAAAGCATATGTTTGTATGCTGTGTGTATGTGTGTGCACATGCACGTGTGTGCTCATGCATATAAAGGTCACATATCTTGGGTTTCTTAGTCACTCTCTACGTTTTTGTGTGTATGTATGTGTTTTGTTTTTTGTTTGATTTGATTTGGTTTTTTGAGAGTGGGTCTCTCTAGTCCTGACTGCCCTGGGACTCACTGTATAGACCAGGCTGGCCTTAAACACAGAGAGATCAGCCTGCCTCAGCCTTTCAGCTGAGGGGTTAAAAGAGTATGCCACTATACCAGACTTCCTCCCTTTTCTTTTTCTTTTCTCTCTCTCTCCCTCTCTCTCTCTTTTTCTCTCTCTCTCCTCCTTACTTCCTTCTTTCCTTCCTTTCTTTTTCTTTTTTTTTTTGATACATGATATCTCTGTGTAGCCCAGGCTGCCTTGGAACTCCCTCTGTAGACCAGCCTGGCCTTGAATTCAAGAGACTTGCCTGTTTCTGCCTCCCAAGTGCTGGGATTAAAGGTGTGCAATACCACTGTCTGGCTGTCTGCTTTTTTTCTTTTTCTTTTTCTTTTTTTTTTTTTTTTTTTTTTTTGACATCTGGTCTTTCAGTAACACTGAACTATTCAGTGACGTTGGGTTATACTAGCTGGCCAACAAGCCCTAGAGTGGAAATTGGATCGGTGGTGGCACATAGCTACTGTAAAGCAGTTTTCCAAAATTGTTATAAGGGCTGGTGTTCTGTGAGCAATATGAAGGCTTGCCACAACCTCCCAAGTGTATGATTACAGTCCGACCTCTCCCAGACCTGTCTCCATTTTGACTATAAGTAGAGTTGGGCATTGTGTTAGTCAGATCGCATTACCACGCCTGGCCGTTATTACTTCTTGGTGGAGGTTCCAGAACTTATGCTGTGGTGCAAGAAACAGAGATTGGGACAGAAGCAAACTCATGATTTGCATATGACTTGATTGCAATGTATAGAATTGGAATTACTCATTAACTTTAGCAAGACCACTGAATATGATAAACAGATGAGCGCTGTTTGTATGTATAAATAGCCGTTGGAAGAGTATTCCGTAGTTCCTGTAAGTGGACTTTAGGATAATTGGGCAGGTTTTGGAGACATATCTCCCAGGTAGCTCGGTTGTGCTGCCCTGGTGATGTGTAGAATATGGTGCCTGTTAAAACAAGGTTTATTGTATTATTTTTAACATTGCACATGTGTGCACATGCTCACGTGTCTGTGGGATGCTATGTGGATGTGAATGTAGGTGCCTGTGGAGGTTAGAGGCATTAGATCCCCTGGAGCTGGAGTTAGGCAGTTGTGAGCTCCATGGTGTGAGTGCTGAGAACTGAACTACGTCCTCCATAGACGACGATGTATGTGCTCTTAACCCCTGAGTCATCTCTCCAGCCCCAGATTATGGTACTTCAGTTTCAACTCCAGCCTGGCCTTTTCCTTGTTACCAGATCCTGGGATTTCCTACTGTAGTCAGTCTCGGTCCACTGATGTTCGTGGTCTAAGCAGAGATCGGCACCAATCGACTCCTTGTTACTAACAGTTAACTGAGAAGACTCAAAGAAATGGAAGATCTTGGTGTGGTGGTGCTAGCCTTTAATCCCAGCACTCAGGATACAGAGGCAGGCAGATCTCTGAATTTGAGGCCAGCCTGGTCTACAGAGTGAGTTCCAAGACAGCCAGGGCCACACAGAGAAACCCTGTCTCAAAAAACCAAAACCAAAAACAAAAAAGATGGACGAAGTCAAATATGGTGCCACCTGCCCATGGTCCCAGCACTTGGGAGGCAGAGGCAGGAGGAGGATTGTCAACAAGTTCTAGGCCAGCCAAAGCTGTGTAGCAAGACTTTGTCTAAAAAAAGAAAGAAGGCCGTTCATTCACCTCAGCTGTTCACCTGTGGCAGTTAGGAAGCAGAGAAAGAGGAAAGATAAACTTATCTCCCTGCCCTTGGTGCGAGATGCTAGCGTTTGTGACCTCCCATTAGGTTGCAGCTCTCAGAGGGTCTGCCACCTTCAAATTCTGTCAAACTGAAGACCAAGACTTTAACTCATAGCACAGAGCGTCTGCAGGAGGAACCACGGTCAGAGGGTATCTTGATGATGTGTGCTTTGTTGACATATGGCGTTTTCAATTTTAGGCAGATTTCGGGCAGACAACTTGAACAAGCTGAAGAATCTATGCAGCAAGACTATTGGCGAGAAAATGAAGGTAAGAGAACTCACAGGCTTGAGAGCTTGAGCCGAGCTCTTCCATCTTGACTTAGCTTAAGTGAAACTCTAACTCTGTGTCTAACATCTGCGATACTCAATTTCTTACCAGGGAGAAATTATTTTTATTTATTTATTTATTTATTTGCTTGGTTGGTTGGTTTGGTTTTTCAAGGTAGGGTCTCTGTCTGTCTCTGTCTCTCTGTCTCTGTCTCTGTCTCTGTCTCTCTCTCTCTCTCTCTTTCTCTCTCTCTCTCTCTGTAGCCCAGGCTGTCCTGGAACTCACTCTGTTAGGCTGTCCTTGAACTTAGAGACTCTGCCTCCCAGGTGCTAAGATTAAATTAGGTGTGCACCACCATTGCCTGGCTGAGAAGTTATTTTAAAAAGAAAGGGAAGGATGGAGGGCACCAAGAGGCACTACCGGTGACCCTGTGGTGGCTTCATCTTTCATTCCCAGCAAGCTATCCCTTCTGCTGCTTATATGGGCCCAACCTGTATTGGCAGGAAGGCATCTTCCCACCAGGCTGCAGAGATCTTTGTCTTAGTATATAGTCCTGCTTTGAAAGGAACACATACATGCTGTCTATATCTTGTTAGGCACTCTGCCAGTGAGCCTATAAAATATCTTTTTTTATTTTATTTATTTATTTTTTTGGTTTTTCAAGGCAGGGTTTCTCTGTATATCCCTGGCTATCCTGGAACTTATTCTGTAGACCAGGCTGGCCTCAAACTCAGAAATCCGCCTGCCTCTGCCTCTGCCTCCCAAGTGCTAGGATTAAAGGCATGCACCACCACTGCCTAGCTCTTTAAAATATCTTATTACATGAATACATGTATTTAGGAGTCCGTGGAGACTGGAATATGCTTCATTTATACACATATATAGGCATGAAGGATGTAGTATGAAGTCCGACCTGGAATTTTGGCACATTATTGTTTATGATATCTTGCATCCTTTGACAGTATTTTTGCTATACTTTTGGCTATGAAAATGGATATCAATAGCAGTTTTAATCCTACAGACTCAGGCTGACTAATCATTTACAGGTTAGAGATCCCTTAGGCATGAATATCTTTGTATCCTATGTACCCCCAGCTAAGTGTTGTTTGGATCCTCTTCACAGACAGTGCCTGCTAAGTGTTTGACTATGTATGGGGATCAGAAGTGATGATCTGACAGACTAACAAGTAATGAGTACAGACATGGGGGGGAGGGAGGGAGGGAGTCCTCCTGCATTCTATCATGTTGTCTTGACTTGCTTGTTCCTTTTCCTGACCTCGGATCCATTTTTAACCCTTAGCTATGGCTGGGGTTGTTCTTAGAGTGTTAACAAGATTCGTTTTCAGGGCCAGCTTTGACTGCCACATTGATTTTGTTTTGTGTTTTCTTTTGAGGCATGGTCTTGCTATATAGCTCTGGTTGCCCTAGAACTGGCTCTATAGACCAGGCTAGTCTTTATCTCACAGTAGTCCTCCTCCCTCTGCCCCCCTGATATCTCGTGGTTTCCCTGATGGGTCTGTGTGGCAAAAGCTGTTCTTACTTTCATGATATTAATGCTCTTACCCGACAGATTTATTGACTTGACCAGGATCAGAAAGGAAGAAGTGAGAAATAAGGACTTGAAACTTTGATTTCTGGCTTTCAGCTAACTAATGTCTCTACATGTTGCAGCTTACTAAATATAATACAGTGTGATTAGCTTATAGGATGTGTTACTTTGGCGTGTACTTAATAAAACAATGTCAGAATTTTTATCTTAATCAAATTGCCTTTTCTTTCCCCCTGCAGAAGAAAGAACCAGTGGGAGATGACGAGTCCGTCCCAGAGGATGTGCTGAATTTTGATGACCTCACTGCAGACACATTAGCTGTAAGTTTCTCTCCTTTTCTGAGATGACTCTGTCCCTGTGGTAACCTCATTCCTGGACAGGAAGGAAGAGCTGGAGCTGTATCCATGCATCAGCATGGAAACCTCCATCCTGTGCTGGACTGTTCCTCCCTGCTTTTGTTACCCTCTGACCCTGAGACTCCTTAGTCACAGGAGAGAGATGGAGAGGGACAGAGAAGGAAAAAAAGAAAAGGCACGGACCTAGTTGGTTTATGTTAGCTCCATTTTCTGCTTTCTTTCACAAAAGCAGGGGATTTCTCAATTTACTTTAGTTAAGCAGCGGTTTCAGGGTGGTAATTTTCTGTTTGTCACCAAACTGCTCTTTGAAATCCTTAGCACACTGCAAGAGTGTAAACCAGAAATGTAAAGTTGCTGTGCGTGGAGGGCTGGGCTAGGGACTCATTCCTCTAGCTGGGTTTGGTAAGGGTTCCCCTGAGAAATTAGAGCACAGTTTGAAACATCTACACTTAGGGATATAAGACAAACGTAAGACAGGGTCTCTTGGTCCTCGTAAAGTTATCTTCCTGGAGAAATTTGAATGGGAATACATAATAGAGTGCTAAACTGGTTCAATCTAGAAAATAAGTTAAGGGAAAACACAGGATCCTTCTCCTGGGCTCTCTCTATATGCATATGCAGGGAATGAAGGTCAATCTACAGGTCTCTGCCTCCTGAAAGAAAAGGAAAATGCTTAAGGATTAAAAGGCAAGACTGTCTGCCCTGTTAAGTCAACCTTTGTTCTTAAATGCCTTCATTTTTAGTGTTGGGTTTTAGACTTGGGAAAAGGGGCTGAGGTGAACATACCAGAGGGGACCAGATCTTAATGCTCTCCCAGCATCCCTCAGTCCCTGCCTGTTCCAGGTCATGGCTGGCACACCCCTAAATTTTCCAGCCTTGGGGCTGGGCTTCCCTCCCCAGAAGCTCCTTCCTATATAATCCAGACATTTTAGTTTCTCTCTTCCTCTCTCTGCATTTTCTTTCTCCCTATGTGCACACGCTCTTTCTGTCTTTGTCTTTCCCCTCCCCTCCATCTCCCTCTCTGTGGAGACCTCCCTGGCCTCTGTTCCCTAGAACCATCGAACCTGCCGGAGAGCAGCTTCCTAATAAACCCGCCTTTCAGAACTTCAATTCATCTTGAATTGGCTCATTTCACCAGTGTAGAATAATTTGCCATTTAGTACTTACTGTTATTTTGAGATAGGGTCTCATAGAGCCCAGGCTAGTTTCAGACTCTAATTCAGGCTTACACTCCTGATTCTTCCACCTAATAAATGCTGGGATTACAGGTGTGTGCGTTGTTTTGGAGACAGTGTCACTGCATAGCACAGGTTGGCCTGGATGTATAATCCTCCTAGTTGCTAGAATCAGCAGGTACATGTTACCATTCCTCTACTTTTATTTGTATTTTGTTTTTGCTTTTTTTTTTTTTCAAGGTATGGTTTCTCTGTATAGCCCTGGCTAGCCTGGAACTCACTTTGTAGACCAGGCTGGCCTCAAACGCAGAGATCCACCGGCCTCTGCCTTGAGTGCTGGGATTAAAGGCATGAGCCACCGTGCTTAGCTTCCTTGTCCACTTTATAAATGATATCATGGGTAGAGTGCTTGTCTAGCATATTCTAGGCCCCAATTATTATGTCTCATACACCTCTCCTCCAGTAAAAAAAAAAAAAAGTGAGTTGTTACGAGAGGACAACGGTTAAGATGCCCTGCCCTCGGGGTTTGTTCTTCTGCAGGCCCTGAAAGTCTCACAAATTAAAAAAGTCCGACTCCTCATTGATGAAGCCATCCAGAAGTGTGATGGGGAGCGGATAAAGCTGGAAGCAGAGCGATTTGAGAACCTCCGAGAGATTGGGAACCTTCTGCACCCCTCTGTGCCCATTAGTAACGATGAGGTAGGTGGGGCTGGGCCATGCAGGGGCTCCCCTCCCTGACTGCCAGGCGGTGTGGGAGGAAAGACGTAAGGCTGGCGCTCAGTCAGAAAAGCCTGCCTTTGTGTGTTCCCTCTGCCCACCAATTGAGCATTGCAGGAGTCAGATCCCTGCCCGATTGGGAAGTGGCAGAGACAGCAGGTAGGAGGAGACTCCCGGCCCAGAAGTCTCTTCTAAATGGGGCTGCTGTCCTCCATGGCCTGTTGCCCCTGGTAGCAGTAAGTCCTGTGGGAGGGATCTGTTAAATCAACCTAACCCCTCACCCACACCCCACTGGGAAGCTGCAGGTTGAAGGGAAATCTGCATGATAAAAGTTTCCTGCTGAGCGGGAGCTTCCCCAGCACAAAGCTGCTCTGAGCCCAGCCTTTGTTCCCAGACACCCCAGCAGTGGCAGGGCCCATCTGCGCCTCTTTCATTCATTCCCTTGTGAACACTGAACTCACTGCCGGCTGGGGTACGAGGAGGCCTTGGAGCCTGAGCAGACCGAGGTCAGGGCCTGGAGCCCACCCTCGTGTGGCTCAGAGACCAATGAGAGCCCACAAAGAAAAAGTCCTGCATTCTCCTCCGTACCCCAGGTGATGCCAATTGTCAGAGGCAGGTTCTTGGGCAGGGTTTTTGGAAAGCCATTTAAAAGGGTAAAGAGAGAATATGCTATAGGTCTCTGAGCAAATCAGGGTTCCAAGTTTGCTGACTGGCACTGCTTTTGTGACTTTGTAACTTGTCTGTCACATAGCGAATTCCCTTCCCCATTGGTTGTACAGGAGACCCGATGCTGGTGCTTGGTTTAATGGATGCACTCAAAGGCTCTGCTGTTCTCTGCTCTGTGCCCCTTCCCCCTTCTTCCCTCAGGATGCAGACAACAAAGTAGAGCGCGTTTGGGGTGATTGTACGGTCAGAAAGAAGTATTCCCATGTGGACCTGGTGGTGATGGTGGATGGCTTTGAAGGCGAAAAGGGAGCTGTGGTGGCTGGTAGTCGGGGGTACTTCCTGAAGGTAAGCGTCTGGAACCAGTAGAGAACGCAGAAGGAACCAAATAAATAAATAAATAAATGCTGAGAAGCATGATCATGCTTGAAGAGGCTCACAAATCCTCTACTTGAACCCGATGCCTGCTTGTGAACGCGCGGCAATTAGACACGATTCTCTTTCTGAGGCAAGAGAGTGCTTACCCAGATCCCATAGAACAAAAGCCACTCAGTGATCCTTCATAATGAATATGTTTTGCTGACTGAATCAGAACAGTCTCTGCCTTTGAGGAGCGCAGTGTAATTGGACAGTCAGACAAGTAACAAAGACTCAGAACCCAGTGTGATAAGCCTTCGGTCTCTGAGTCAACCCAGCATGCTTCGCAAGCCGCGGTAGGTGTAGGCGTCTGGCACAGATTTACTGGGGCAGAGGGCATGTGAATTCAGGAATTCTTCCAAAAGTAAATGGCAAAATAATTTTGGAAATGTTGCACACTTAAACATTGTACATTTACAAATGTGTCTGGTGTTGTAAAAGTTAACACAGAAAACATCCAGCCATGTGCCCTGTCTGAATAATTTCTTTACTGTGGTCTGTTTTCATGGGGATGGGGAGGAGGTTCGAGGACTCTGAGACTGAACACCCAAGCTGGCTTCAAGTTCAGCCTCCCAGGTGGTAAGATGACTGGTGTGGATCCCTACCACCAGCTGCTTGAATCTGTAGAACATGGCATCCCGGAGATGCGCTGTTGGCCTTGGGTGCTAAGAATCTCCTGGGTACTTCTGTTTTGATTTTTGGCATGGCTACCTGTGATTGTATGAGTGAAATTGAGTTGGAGTGGTACTCATCATGCAGTTCCAAATAGCAGTACATACCAGTTACCATAGCAATAAGGAGGCAAGACTGTAGTGCGCGAACGCAGCTTAGGAAAGGGACAGAGCCCATAAATTGTTCTTCTGGACAGTCGGAACAGTAAAGTTTCTACCAGCTTACCACGATGCTATCCCAGCATTAAGAGAAATTTCTATTAGTGAGGTGAGCAAATGTTCTTTCCTGAAGCTAAATAACACCCCAAACTGAGTTGTATGTAAACACCTAAAACCAGACTTTCTTTTTTTTTTTTTTTTTTTTTTTTTTTTTTTTTTTTGCTTTTTCGAGACAGGGTTTCTCTGTATAACTCTGGCTGTCCTGGTGCTCACTCTGTAGACCAGGCTGGCCTCGAACTCAGAAATCCGCCTGCCTCTGCCTCCCAAGTGCTTGGATTAAAGGCGTGCTCCACCACCGCCTGGCCAGACATAATTTTGAACATAATTATATTGATTATCCTCTTCATACCTGATATTGAGTAATTAAAAAAAAAAAAAAAACCTCTGCAAGTTGGTCTCTTAGATTGAGTTCAAATAATATTGTAAATGTTTTCATACAAGAGTTTTTAATGGACCAACTAAATAAGATAGCACTTTAAAATCAATATCTTGGGCTATTGTTGCAGTCTAGTCTCATCGACCTGCCTGTGCCTCTTGGTTCTAATGGCTCGGCTGGTGACAAGACTCAGTCCCATTTGCTGTGTCTGGTTCTTAGGGGGTCCTGGTGTTCCTGGAGCAGGCGCTTATCCAGTATGCACTGCGTACCTTGGGGAGTCGAGGCTACACTCCAATCTACACTCCTTTCTTCATGAGGAAAGAGGTCATGCAGGAAGTGGCCCAGCTCAGCCAGTTTGATGAGGAACTTTATAAGGTAAGTAGTGGGGCAGGATGACTTTTTAAGCTGCAAGGCTCAATGGTGGCATGATGCGTCCTCCACATAGTTCTCTGCAATGGTGGGTAGGATACTCTCAGTAGTCCACTATAACTAAGGAAGCAAGTTTGCTAAACTCTGCTTTCCTTTTTTTTTTTATTCAAGGCTGACCTTGAACTGTTTGTAGGTGGGACTGTCCTTGAATTCCTGAACCTCCTATCTCAGTCTACTGAGGAGTAGAGGTCCCGTTGTATGCTACCATGTCTACCACAACAGAAATGTATTTTCTTACAGTTCTGGAGCCCAGTGTCCAAGATTCACATGTTGATTTCTTCTGAAATCAGTGTCCTTGGCTTGCACATAGCCAGCCACCTGCTCACTGTGTTCTTGTATTGGTTTTCTGTGTACTTCTGATCACAGTTGTTTGTTGGTTTCGGGGTTTTGTTGTCTCTCTGTGTGCTGTGCAGTACTGTTAAGGCAGGGGATTGAACCCTGGGCTTCTCAAGGCAAGTGCCCTACCACCAAGTTATAGTCCCGCCCCTTGTTTTTATTTTGAAACAGTCTCAGTAAATTGCCTAGGCTAACCTCGAATCCACTTAACCCAGGCATACCTTGAATTTTAAATTCTCCTTCCTCAGCCTCCTGAGTAGCAAGGATTACAGGTCTGTACCTGTAGAAAAGAGGTGCTGCCTTTTGTTTGTTTGTTTGCTTGCTTGTTGTTTTTGAGAGAGTATTAGAGTTACAGGAATGTGCCCCTATGCTCTGCTTGCAAGTTTGCTTGACAGTCTTGCTGCCTGCATAGTCCTGGCTGGCCTCAGTCATTTGTGATTTCCTCTCTCTGTCTCCAGAGTACAGGGATCAGGATGTATGCCACCACAACTAGCTGGTGGCAGAGTTGTCTGGCTTTCTTTTATGTTTTGGTGGTCTGTCATTGTTGTTGTTGTTGTCACACTTTTTACAGTTACTTGGTGTGGAGAGACTTGTGCATGCCATGGCTGAAGGACAGTGGATAATTTTCTCTGACCCTGTGGGCCCTGAGTATTGTACTCAGGTTATCAGGCTTGGTAGCAGGTGCTTTTCCCTGCTGAGTCATGTCACTAGCTCAGCAGGTTTTTAATGTTAGATAATTTCAATATTAAAAACCACATGTGTTTTGTACCTACCATGTTAGTGTAGAACAGAACCCGTTTGTCTTCCCCCCTAGAAACCTGTGTAACATATGTAAATTGGAGCTTAGAAGAGAAGCCCCTTTACTGGCTGCAAACCCGGACTGATCTCCCAGCCCACTTCCCTAGACTTCCACTCTTTACTGCAGACTAGAAACGTCCATCCTTGTACTTTTTGCTTGAACCTGGACAACCAGAGGGTTCAAGTTGACTTTCAGAATGTTATTCTGATCAGCTGACTCTGACATTAAACACAGCTTCGGTCTGCCTGGCACTCTGAATTGGTTTCTGTTCATTGGCAGAAGGACTTATGAGTGTTGGGTTTTTGGTTTTGTTCATTCATTTTTGTTTGTTTGTTTGTGTCAGGGTGTTTTGGTCAGTGCTCTATGTAGCCCAAGGTGACCTCAAACTCAGGGTGCTCGTGGTTCAGGTTCCTGAGTGCTGAGATCTAGCAAGGACTCCTCTTTAGACAGACTTGATGCCTTCATGTTTTAGTGTTCATCCCAGGCATCGCTATATCTTTCCTAGGGCTTCATACACAGTCTTCCCTCGAGTTATTCCTCCTACAGGTGATTGGCAAAGGCAGCGAAAAGTCAGATGACAACTCCTATGACGAGAAATACCTGATTGCCACCTCGGAGCAGCCCATCGCTGCTCTGCACCGGGACGAGTGGCTACGGCCAGAGGATCTACCCATCAAGTACGCTGGCTTCTCCACCTGCTTTCGTCAGGAAGTGGGCTCACATGGCCGTGACACCCGTGGTATCTTCCGAGTCCATCAGTTTGAGAAGGTGAGTACATGGGAGCGGGGTGAGCCAGTTCCCTGTGCTTTCCTATCCAGATCGTCCCAGGAGGTGTGTGATCTGCCTTCCCACTGGCTACCGCTCTTCTGTTCATTGCAGATTTCTTGGTGGGGAAGAGCCTAGAGAATGCATGCAGTGCTTTGTGCAGACTAGAGCAAGGCTTCTTAACTCTCTAGCTGTGTGACCCCTGTAAAGAGAGCAAGTGGTGGTAGCCGCCTCCCGAGGCTGACTGAACAACAAGCTGGTTAGGTTAGTGTGTGTTGGGCGCTTACTGCAGTAACTAGAACGTGATGCTGCATAGACTCCATTGTCCTGGCTATTGCAGTCCAGTTGAGAACTGGTCTCCTCTGGGATCCAGCCTATCCTGTCCCTGGGGCTGTGGGACAAGCTCACTGCTAGAGCGTCTCCACTTCAGTCCTTTGTTTTATTTGCCCTCATTGCTGTCCTGTCTCCTTGGCCCCTCTCTGCAGATTGAACAGTTCGTGTACTCGTCGCCCCATGACAATAAGTCATGGGAGATGTTTGACGAGATGATCACCACTGCAGAAGAATTCTATCAGTCTTTGGGGATTCCATACCACATTGTGAATATTGTCTCAGGTACGGAAGCCCTCATCTCTTTCTTCTCCCTTTCAGCATCTCACAGATCACTTTCGCCAGCAGAGGCACCACACGAAGAGATAGCTCTCAGTTCAAGTCATTACCCACTTTCATTAAAATGTCACACCCTTCTCCCCTGGGGCATTTGGTGATGAGATCTGAGTGTGATTTCCCTTCTGGGGATTCGATGTGATGTGCAAGCTTCTTCAGGCTTGCTGCAGAGAGCCTCCTGAAACCCCGTCTGCCCTTCCTGAGTCTAGGGGTTTCCTTATAGGCTCCTTGAATCATGCTGCCAGTAAGAAGCTCGACCTGGAGGCCTGGTTCCCAGGCTCGGGTGCCTTCCGTGAGTTGGTTTCCTGTTCTAATTGCACGGATTACCAGGCTCGCCGACTCCGAATCCGATATGGGCAGACCAAGAAGATGATGGACAAGGTAGTCAGCCCCCCCAGGGAAGTGGGCAGCAGGGCCATCTACACAGGGCACATTTTTTTCTGTTTCTAATTCCTAGGAGTGTATGTTTCCAGCATCATGAGAAAAATGAGTTCAGCCTAGATCCAAAACACACTAGAAATAACTTCTGCTGAGTCAGGACTGGGTTCTTTTAGACAGAAGCCTGAGCCTAGCCCTATTCTACACAGTAATGCAAGCTTTTCTCTCTTTGGCTTTGTTTTCCTTAACTCCAGAGAAAGAATAATCTCCGTTTCTCTACACAGAACAAGTTGGAGGCAATGTCTTCCCTCTTTTCGCCCAAGAAGGTCAGGTTGTAAGCTCCTCTCTTAAACCCAGACTCCAGAGCTGGGCGTGGTGGCGCATGCCCTTAATCTCAGCACTCAAGAAGCTTAGGCAGGCTTTGTATGTTCGAGGCCAGCCTGATCTACTTAGTGTGTTCCAGGACAGCCAGATCTATACACTGAGACTTTGCCAGAAAAACAAAAATGACCCAGTCTTCAGACCCTGATCTGTCCTGAGTTGGGTTTGGCATGGGTTAAAAGGAGGGGCCACACTGGTGGTTTCTTCCCCCACATCCTCTGATAATACTGTATGCTCCTACTTGTCACTCATGCAAACATGAGGTCTCTCCCTAGGGTTATCTGAGAGGCAGTAAAAAAAAAGAATCCTAAGTTTTACAAAGTTGGAAATTGGGGAACTTATGGCTGAATGGATGATTCCAGGCCATCAGGAAGAGCAGCTGAGGGATGACTTTAATTTTCCCTGTGGAACCTGCTCTTCCCAGGTGGAGTTTGTCCACATGCTTAATGCCACAATGTGCGCTACCACCCGGACCATCTGCGCCATCCTGGAGAACTACCAGACAGAAAAGGGCATTGTTGTGCCAGAGAAGTTGAGGGAGTTCATGCCGCCAGGTACAGTCCTCAATCTTCACACCTTCTGAGGGGGCCCTTTGAAATCTGCACCCCATTTTCCTAAGTCTGCATAATTCTGGCCTCCCCATGGTGCTGGGAACCGAGTGTGGGTGTCATATGCAGATCCTAACTTCAGAGTCGGGAAGAGAAGAGCAGAGCAGTCCCTCTCTCATGTGGGTACCCCTTTGTTGAAAGGATATTGTCTAAATTCTCCACTGAGGTCTGTGGGCTTTGACAGAAGTAACCGGTCACTTAGCAGCCTCTTCCCTCCCAGGACTCCAAGAGCTGATCCCATTTGTGAAGCCTGCACCTATTGACCAGGAGCCATCTAAGAAGCAGAAGAAGCAACATGAAGGCAGCAAGAAGAAAGCAAAAGAGGTCACCCTGGAGAGCCAGCTGCAGAACATGGAGGTCACTGAGGCCTGAACCCTGCCTCCTCCTGGTGTGCCAGACTTACTTACTGCCCGCTGGGACCCCAGGCCTGTCCTGGAACAGAGGGGCTGAGTACCACTCCTCACCCTGTCCCATCTGACTGCACAGTGGCTGGGGAACCGTCTGCCATGTACCGAGCAGGTGTTCCCTTCTCCTCACATGGGCCAGGGTCTCTTCACTGATGACGGGCGAAGCCACGCAATAAAGCATCTCTGGGGAGGGCACGAGACTCCCCCAGGCTCCTCCCCAGGCTTGAACCTTGTCTCTGCTGGTTCTCCCTGGGCCTGAACTGCTCTCCCAACAATAAGGCTCCTTTGAAAATGATACAGAGCCCTTTAGCCAAGGTGTTAGTGAAGAGAAGGTGTTTTTATTTAGTAAAGGCTTTTTAGAAAACCTGTGGTTGTCAGGACAAGGATCGGGATTCTCTGTAAATGGACTTCTGCTTGAAGGCAGTGGAGCTTAGAGACCAGTATCAGAGAAAGGTCTGCTAGCACGTCCATTCCCTAGGAAGGGCTTCTTGGAAAGAGAAAGGCTGTTGTGGTAGCTGACACTCCTCCACAAGAGCCCTTAGGTTCAAAAGCATGAGCTGTGGTTATGAACAGCAGCTCTGTCTTTATAGCTGTCCCCATGTGGAGAGACTTGCCACATAGCAGTTACTTGCTGTAGTGTCAGAGGCAGGGCAGAGGGGTGCAGGATAGGTCTGTCCTCAGGAACTCCCACTGTGTCCTAATAGCTGGGCACCTGCAACCTGGGGAGGTAGTATTCAAGCTTTCTTCACCAACTCCCTTTCATCTGTGATCTGTATCCTCCACTCTAATAACACCTTAAGGTCGGTCTGGTGCTTGCCTGGTAGCAGGTTAAAGTGCTTCCTCTAGATGCTGCCTTTTATCTTCGAATGGTCCCAGAAGGTAGGGTGGGAACATGATTATACCTGTGCCAGAGTGGGAGAATGAGGTAGCGTAGCCAGGTGGTAGTCTGGCTCAGAGTGACTGTGAGAGGTTGGGAGCTGAGTATGACCTGACTTGTGACAGGCCTTTAGCTCAGCCCACCTCAACTGCTTTGGCCCAGTACCAAGCAAGGAAAGAGGCCATGTGTTCTTTTTTTTTTTTTTTT
>NW_022196898.1:56493744-56538948 GCF_008632895.1 Mastomys coucha | reverse complement strand
TTTTTGCTAGGGAGTTGGTTAACCTTGCTCTTGGTGAGCCTATCAAAACTGGGTGCCTAGAAAGGTGAACAGTGTGGCTCATTTTGCCTGCTGTGGCAGCTGGGGCCCCCAGGCAGGTTCCATGGCCCATTGGCTTCAGCCCTGGGAAAGCAGCCTGGACAAGAGGACAAAAGAGCCAGGCTGCTCCCATTTGTAATTAATTGAGGACCAGAAATTCACATTCCCATAACCTTAACATTCAGGTTGAAGAAAAGCAGCTTGAACTGTGGTTGGGAGGCTAGGATGTCCCGCTCACAAGTCTGTTAGGAATGTCTAGGTGGTCCTGTGTCGTCTCACCTGACCTAGGTCCCCACAGCTGCTTTCCCTACCCCAGTCTTCTAATGCCTGTGACCTTCAGGCACGGGGTTCTGCCTTCCTGCAGCAGCTCTTGTCTCCTTTCACTAGCCAGCTTTACTCTCTACCTTGCCAGTTTCCTGGAGCAGCCTGCTCTTGGACTCTAGACACCCCGAGCCATCAGTCATTTCTCCCGTCAGTCTTCCTCAGAGTGGGCCAAGTAGACTTAACAGAATGTGTGCCTCCTTCCCAAAAGCAGAGAAGAGCAAAAAATGGCCATCTTCCCCACACTTCATATATAAGTTGACAGATGGACATTCATTCAGTCTGACTGTGTTGCTAAGCTCCTTGGGAGCAGAGGTTACAGGGAAAATAGAACATAGTCCTATGCTCTCAGCACTCGATCTACCGCAGGGGTTCTCAACCTGTGGGTCGCGAACCCCTTGGCAAACCTGTTTCTCATAATATTTACATTATGCTTTGTAGCTAGCAAAATTATAGTTATGAGGTAACAGCATAAGTTTTATGGTTGGGGACCACCACAACACGTGGTTGCAGCATTAGGAAGGTTGAGAACCACTGATCTACTGGGACAGTGTGGCTTGTTCTCCAGAGCGAGCCGCACTCCTTTCTTTGGAGCAGTGACTGGCTGATGCAAGCCTTGTTTAGAGGATGGGCTGACCCACCTGGAAGTACTTGGGAATGAGCCCAGATAACCTCGACTCCACCCTGGTAGTTGCCTCCGCAGCCCACAGCCAATGCCCTCATCCCTGGCACCTTGACTGCCCCAACTCCAACCTCAGCTACCCAGGTTACCTCAGCAAACAACCCCCAGAGGCCCTGTGGAGTGAGTCAGAACCCTGAGTCCCTTAGAAGCTCTTGGTTCCCACACCCAGGAATTCAGAGCCAAAATGCAGGTCTAGATGCATGAAGTCATCTACTGGGACTTGATGCTCGTCCTTACTACTGATCATCTACTAGAAGGCATACTTTCTGATAATTCTGAAAGGTCAGGCAAGTGTGGAGGCCCAACATTTCCCTAGGGGCCATCCTGAACTGAGCTCAGCCTGCTGAATAGAGCAGCCAGAGCCTGTCAACCAGACACACCCCTAGGAGGAAACCCCACTCCTGGCAGCAGACACCCTGCAGTCTGTCCTGCGTTAACTTTCCTGAAGCTTTTCCGGTTTATCCTGGGTCTATGAGATACCTCCCCCCAACTCCCATCCCTCCTACTGGGGGCCTAGAGCAGTCCTGGCTGGGCTCCCAGGATAAGTCTGACAGGCTGAGCTGGGATGGGCCCCAAAGAAATGAGTTACATGTCAGAGCCTGTGCCAGGATGAGGGGCCTCTACCACTCTCCCAGCATGGGGTTCCTCAGTAGCCCCTCCCACATAGACACAAAAGGGGTGCACCCTTGCAGCCCCCACCTACACGAGGCCTGATTGAGCTTAAAGCTCCGCCTCTGATGTTGCCCTTTTAAGAACCCTCCCAATGGGGGCGGGGTACTGCAAGCAGAGTCTTGCAGAAACCCAGCAAAGCACAGCTCTCCTACCAAGGTGCCTGGAAAGCCCTAGCTCCCGGTTCTCAAGGCTCTGGTCTGAGGCTAGGGTTCCCGTGGTCAAGAGACCTCTGTTCTGGACAGACTAGCTGCTCTAACTGGCTGGTCTGGAAAAGGCTGCATTTTGGAGTCTCATTTCTAGTAAGACTGCCCCCCTTTTCCCTACAGAAGCCTGCTGGCAGAAAGAGTCTGGAAAATTACATTTGCTGAGGTGTAAATTGCTGATAAGAAGGTATGACCCTTAAGGGACACTTGGGTTTTAAGTCCTGAAACTGAAGAACTAAGCTCCTAGTTGAGAATAGCATACACCTTCCATCTTGTTTCAGAGAAAACAATTTCTTTTTAGTATTTCAAACCAGCCCTACCTCCTTATGCCTAGAGTCTGTCTCCTGGGTCTTACTCTTAAGCTGCTGTTCCTACATTTCTTCTTAACTTCTCGTCTTTTCCTTTGCCTCCCCTTTATCAACCTGCTTACACTGCCCCCATCCTATCTGGCTCCTTTTAATCCTCAAAGATGCATTCTCAGGGGACATTTGCAACTCTACTGCCTCATCAGTATCCCCAGCCGGCTGGTGTCTACCCAAGTAAGAGGGAATGCGGAATGCTCTGCTCCAGATAGAAGAAAGCTGGAGTTGAAAGCAAAGTTCGGATGAGGCTGAGGAAGCAGCTTAGGAGAAAACATGGCCCTCGATTCCATGTGCTGGTCCCAGAAACATCTGGTCTGCCTGGTCTTTCCATATGCCTGGTCTTCAATAATGCAGACGGAGCCTCTCTGTAGGATGGCAAGCCCCAAGTGAGTCCTTATTCCCACAACACATCCACATATACCCCTGCCCCAGACACCCGGGAGTCACCCTAGGCAGCTCCCTGCTCCATAACCCAGGCCAGGCTGCTGCACAGCCCCACTGAGTTTTCACCGTGAGATCTGCTTCTCACTATCCCGCTGATCTACAGAGCACAGCATCTCCTAGGGGTACCAGAATAGCTTGTGATGGGTCAGCCATGATTCCCCTTCAGTAAGGGCTGTGACACGACTCAGCTGGTAAAAGCCACTTATCAAGCCTGGTGAGCAGAGTTTGATCTCCAGGACTCACATGTAGGAGAGGATCACCTCCTGCAGGTTGTCCTCTGGCCTCTGAAAGCACACATATGTACACAGTAGATAAATGAAAGGGGGGTGGCTACAAAAATATTAGTGAACATAGCCTGGTGTCTCAGCATCTGGAACCAGAGTCTCAGTCATCGGTGTTGTTTGCCTATGCATCCCTCTGTCTGCCTTGACAACCCTAATAACTAAGTTACTGGAGGCATTGCTTTGGGGATTTCTGCACAAGCCTCAGCCCCAGGCTCTATCTCATCCTTTCTGTGCACAGATGACAAATCTCATATGATCTCAGCTGCATCAGCGATGGACCTCGCATCATTTATTGAATGCCAACTTTTTAAGTCATCCCTAACATCCATCCCTGGCACTATGGATGGAGCCTGCTATGGTGAAGCTATCTATGCCATCTTTAATTGGGCCAAGTTGAAAGTTGGGGCATTGGGCCTGCTACCTCCAGATACAGCTGGCACAGAGAATGCAGTTTGGGGCTGAAGTGACACCCAACTGCCTACTAGATAGAAGTTCAAAGCATGAAGAGACACCTGACATCTGTGCCATCCACCTATTGATTCATTCATTTATTCGTCTGATATTTATTGAGTGTCTACTATGCGTTTGGTCACATGCTAGATGTGAGGTATTTGTGGGACAAATTCTCCCTGGTTCTGAGGATAACAGCTGTTGAGCAAGTAAATTGACAGGTACAGGCCAGGTGGTGGTGGCACACACCTTTAATTCCAGCACTTGGGAGGCAGAGGCAGGTGGATTTCTGAGTTCAAGGCCAGCCTGGTCTACAGAGTGAGTTCCAGGACAGCCAGAGCTACACAGAGAAATCCTGTCTCAAAAAACAAAACAAAACAAAAAACAAACAAAGAAAGAAAGAAGGAAGGAAAGAGAGAAAGAAAGAAGAAAGAAAGAAAGAAAGAAAAAAGAAAATGGTGGAGTGGGGAGAGGGGAGGGGACATGACACATGAGATGGCAAGATGACGCAGAGTTGGTAAAGCAAACCTGCCAAGCTAAGTTTGAACTCCAGATCCCATGGTAGATGGAGAGAACTTATGCCTGAAAGTTGACCTCTGACCTCCACAAGGCATATCATAGCAAGCATGCACCTACACTCACGTAATACATTTTACATACCAAACATACATTAATAATAAGTTAAGAAGCAGCATGTGGTATGTACAAAAATCTGCTTTGAAAGCAGAAACTTCAAGAGATAGTTAGAGTTTGTCTTGGATTGTATATGAGATCATTCTAGGGGTGTTCCAGGTTGTGGCCATGACAGAGCCCCTGTAGGTGACAGAGGAGGGAGAGGCCCCCTGTATCTCTGGTACAGCCTGCGGAGGGGCCGAGAATACAGGCGTTCCAAAAGTTGTGAGAGAGAAAGCAGTGCTGGCTGTTATTGTACCTCGGGAGAGAATGTTTATTATAGCGTAATTTTTTTATTTTTAAAAAAAGATTTATTTTTTTATTTATATGAATACACTGTAGCTGTCTTCAGACACACACTAGAAGAGTGCATCAGATCCCATTACAGATGGTTGTGAGCCATCATGTGGTTTCTGGGAATTGAACTCAGGGCCTCTGGCAGAGCAGTGAGTGCTCTTAACCACTGAGCCATCTCTCCAGGCCTAACTTTTATTTTTTTGAGACATGTTCACAAGTATTCGAGGCTGGCTTTAAACTCCCTGTGCAGCCAGGAGTCATCTTGCATTTCTGATCTTCTAAGGATGGCCTAAACTGCTTTCTGTTCTCCTACCTCCTGAGTGCTGGGACTTCAGGTTTGTACCACTGAGCCCAGGTTATGCCGTGTTGTGGACTTGAACCAGGGCTTCAGGTGTGCTGGACAAGCATTCTACCAATGGAGCTACACTCCCAGGCTTTAAGGTGCACGTTTGGTTTTGTTTGGTTTGGTTTAGAGACAGGGTCTCACTATGTAGCTCTGGCTAGCCTGGAACTTGCCCTACAGACCATGTTGCCAGTACTCACTTCTCCCCATCCTCTGGCTCTTCCACTCTCTCCACCCTCTCTTCTGCAACGTTCCCTGAGCCTTGGGTAACGGTAGGAGGATATAGATGTCCTATATACGACTGAGCACTCATTATTTATTCTTAAGCAGTTTGTCGAGTTATGATATTCTGGATTAACCCTAAAGAAACTTCTCTAGCCAACATTGACAACAATACTAGCCCATTAATATAAACATAACTATTTACAAGGCAGCTTGACAGTGTGACCATTCAGTGAGACAACAGTACTAGGTCCCCCCTAGGGCCTATGTCCTTCACAGCCATGGGCTTTTGAGCAGGTTCACAGTACCTGGTATGAATTCCCTTGTGTGAAATCCAATCCTCAAGTCCAATCAGAAATCAGTTGGCTACTAGTAACTTTCATGCCACTCTTGTACCCGTGGCATCTTGCCTGGCAGTCAGTCATTCAGGATTTATGCTGTGGAAGGCCACTGATGACCTTTCTCCCCCAGTGACCTGTGCAGCACCTTCTGGTGCTATGAAAGCTAGCCATCAGGGAAGACGTTTTCAGGTCAGTTCTAGGTAGAATCCTGTGTCCTACAATTGAAGCGTGTCTGTCTTCAGCAACAGAGTGTATTCGTTTCTGTTTGCTTCTTATTTTGAGGCAGATCTGGCTGGACCAAACTTTGTAGACCAGGTTGGCCTCATCGAGATCTGCCTGCTTCTGTCTCTCTAGTGCTGGGATTGAAGGCATACACCCAGCAGCAATAGAGTCTTAACCGTATACTTCTGATGAACAACCCAGAGCAATGGCCATCGTGTTGTTTGGGGAGCTCTGTAGCTCTTTTATTTTATTTTATTTTTTTGAGACATGTTCACATGTATTCCAGGCTGTCTGACCCATAATCCATAGGGAAAGGTATGCCACACTTGGCCATGAAGTTTTCATTTAACATGTCTTCTAGGAAAAACATTGTCCACCCATGCAGTGTGATATGTTCAAGCTCCCCATTAACACACACGTACATATTCTTCTAATTAACTTACAAAGTAGTAGATTTCCATAGAGGTTCTTCATACATCCTTTGTTTTGGTTAACCTGTCCCTCTCCCTGTCTTCTCTTTTGTCCCCTCCACCACCCTCACTTAATAATTTTTGTTTTTTAAACTGAGTCTGTCCTGGCTGTCCTAGATCTCAATACATAGATCAGGCTGGTTCTGAACTCACAGAAATTCTCCTGCCTCTGCCTTTTGAGTGCTAGAATTAAAGGTATGTACCATGCCCAGGCCAAAGAGCTCACATCTTAAACCTCAAGCAGGAAGCAAAGAGAATGAGAACTTAAAATGACTCTAAAAGTCTTAAAAGCCGACTTCCAGTAATAAATTCCCAGCAACAAAGCTGAACCTCCCAAACCTACCAAACAATGTTATCAATGGGACCAATTGTTCAAATGCCAGGGAGGGCACCCCATTCAAACCACCGGTGTGTGTGTGTGTGTGTGTGTGTGTGTGTGTCTGTGTGTGTGTGTGTGTGTGAGTGTGTGTACTTAGCTGTTTGTTCCACAGCTCCAGCTTTTCAGGTTACTGATTAGATCTGCCACTTTCCACCTCCTCAGTGTTGGGATTATAAAATAAACAGACGGCTACTTAGTTGTGTTTTATGTGGATCCTTGGATGGAACTCCGGTCTTCATGTTTGCAAGACAAACATTTTACCTACTTGCCTCCCTGTCTCAGTTGCTCCAGAAATATTCTGCCTAAGCCACACCAATCCATCTTATACCAGCATGAACTTGCCATAGGCCAAGAGACTAGTGCCCAATACAGTAATAACTCCCCCAAACCACCCTACCCCTTGAGTTTACCCCTTGGGTTTAGCTATATATATTAGGACTCTTATTCTCCTGCCTCAGTGTTCCATCTGAGCCTACTATCCAAAGTTGCTGAGATTGCAGGCATGCAGTACATCCCCTTTTAAGTCTGTAAGACTTCACTGGACCTGGGTAGGAGCAGGTGGAAGAGAGACCCAAAGTTCCTGATAGCTGAAAGGCTCCACGAAGCAGGAAGCCCCTCTAGGAGGTCACAACACTGGGTCACCCCTTTTTGAGTCTCCCAGTGACGAATATAAGACTTGGAAATTTCCCTCCCGTTTTGGGGGAGGTGAAAAGAGCTGAGGGGGTGAGAGAGGAGGCAGCTGTCTGTCCCTCTTAGGGGCTGAGGCTGGGAGGGGGATTAAGTACTATTTGCCAAATATGTGTGGAGATGAAAGAAGGGAGGGTTCCTTACATCCCATCTACCTTGAGGAGAAAGGCGACTCTCTGGAGGCCTGAGCTTTCCCTAGCAGCCCCGCCCCCTCTCACGCCACGCCCCTCCCATACCACGCCCCCTCCCACGCCCCATTCTCAGCTGGGTTTCAGAACCATGGCCACATTCTAGAGTCAGAGTTGCTCTTTCCCCTACCCGGCAAGCCCATTTTAATCCCACAGGGAGCTACAGCTTCTCCATGCGTTGGCTTGAGCCGTCATCAAAACCAAGTCTCATTACCCAACCACAATTCAAAGGATAATTAACAGACAGTATAATTTCCAAGCATTCTCTGTACCACATGCCTATGAAATGAAGAGCAAAAATGCCCATACAATCCCCGGAAACCATTGTCTGAGGAAATGAGGAGAGGCAGAGCCCCGTGGAGACCACTTATACCACCCTTCTATCTAGAGTGGCTTTGTCCAGAGGAAGGAAGTTCATCTTGGGTCAGACTGTAGGTTACTCCAGCAACCAAGAGTCCTTCACCAACCCTGCCCACCACCACTACCAGGAAAATAGTCCAATAGTCCTTCTACCCTTCTCTTCTGCCTACTCCAGCTTCTCTTATAGTCCCCTGTAGAGAGAGAAAAACTGGCTTGTCACTTCTGGCATAACTCTGAAGTCACATGGGGGTTCTCTGGTCTAGAGCAAAGGTGGGGAGTCCTTTACTGTAGCTAGCTGACAGGGACACTGTGTGACCAGAAGGTGACAATGGGGGAGAGTAGTCCATCCTGTGCTCTTTAAAATAGGGTCCTAAGGATCCCTGGGGTTCCACGGTGTAGCCCAAGGGTTCCAGATCTCATTCTCAGACAGCTCTTCATCTGCTTACAGCTGAAGCCTTGGGACAGAGAGCTGGCCCAGCAGGTGAAAGTGTTTTCTGTGTAAGCCTGACAGTCCCCGAGACCCTCCGTGGAAGAAAAGCAACATTTCTCCAAAGCTGCATTTGGCTATGGCTCACATCTTTAATCCATGGGAGGCAGAGGGGCCAGCCTGATCCAACTGAGCAAGTTCGGGGCCAGTCAAGGCTACATACACAGTGAGACTCTGCCAAAAAGGAAAGAGAGAGAGAAAGAAGAAAAGAAAGAGTAAGAAATTAAAAGATGTCTCATACACATGTAATAAGACAACAAATTAAGAAGAAATTGAAAAACATTGCAGGTATATGTAATAAAAGAAATTGATTAATTTTGAGACAGGGTCTCACTATGGAAACTTGGATGGCCTTAAACTCGCAGAAATCCACCTGCCTCTTCCTCACCAATGAGTACTGTGATTAAAGGTGTATGCTTCTCTGCCCAGCTTAAAATGTTTTTGTATGTGTAAGGGGTATTTTGTCTGCATGTATGTCTATGCTCTGAGTCTATGCAGGCCAGAAGAGGGCATTGGATCCCCCTGGGGTTAGGGTCACAGCTGGTAATGAGCTGCCATGTGAGTGCTCTTAACTACTGAGCCATCCATCTCTCCAGCCCCTAAAAACTCTACTAAACAATGCATCCCACCCACTCAGCCCAGAACTAGATAACTTTGTGTAGCTAGGCAAACACTAGCCGTATCCCATGCAGCCTCAATCTGTAGCTAAGGCCGACCTTGAATTCCTGATCCACTTGCCTTTGCTTCTCAAGGGCTGGGCTATAATCCTAGCTTGTTCTACCAGACACGGTATGTGTGTGTGTGAGTGTGTGTGTGTGTGTGTGTGTGTGTGTGTGTGTGTGTGTGTCTGTCTGTGTCTGTGTCTGTGTCTGTGTGCCTACGGAGTATAGAAGTTGATATTTGGTATTTTTGAGACAGAATCTAATGAATCTGAGAGTCATTAGTTAGGACAGACTGGCTGGCCAGCAAGCCCTTAGGGTTCTCCTACCTCTGCTTCCCTAACACGGATGTAACTAACGATGTACACCACTGTGCCTATGCGTTTAACTAATTATTTTTTATTTTTGAGATAAGAGTATAATTACATCATCTCTCCCATTTCTTTCCTCCCTCCAGACCTTCCTATATACCCCTCCTTGCCCTCTTTCAAATCCATCACCTCTTTCCATTAATTGCTGTTATATTCATATATGTGTAGACATACACATTTCTAAGTACTACCTGTTCTATCTGTACAGTGTTACTGGTACGGGTTTTTCAGACTGACCATTGGTACAGGATAATGACTCAGTGTGCTCTCTTCCCTGGGAAAGACCATTCTCCCACTCAGAATCCCTTAGTCACCTGTGGTTCTTGTAGAGGGTTGAGGCCTCCTGGTCTTCCTCCTATCTACTTTGGCATGCCTATTGCTGTGGTCCTTATTCAGTTCATGTTTAGGCAGTCACGCTGGTGAGACTGTGCCCAGCTTTCTTTTTCTTTTTTTTTTTTTCTTATTTTTGTTTTTTGAGACAGGGTTTCTCTATGTAGCCCTGGTTGTCCTGGAACTCACTCTGTAGACCAGGCTGGCCTCGAACTCAGAAATCCGCCTGCCTCTGCCTCCCAAGTGCTGGGATTAAAGGCGTGTGCCACCACTGCCGGGCTATGCCCAGCTTTCTAATGTGAGTGCTGGGACTCCAGACTCTACTCCTCCTCCTCGAATGGCGGGGTCTCTCTACCCACTGAGCTATCTCCTCAGACTATATCATCACCTCACTGGAGATTTCTGAAAATCAATTACTTTATTCAAGCCCTCATTCTAGGAGAGGTCACGTAGCTAGCACGTGAGAGCTGTCTCCTCTCTCATACAATCTGACACCCCTCATTGCTCAGGGTATGAGAGAAAGAAGCCCTCTGACTTGCCTAGACTTCCTGGTTCTTTGGTCCCAGCTTCTTGTGTGAACCCTTTTCATGGGTAGATTCACCAGTTCTTCATACCCCTTCCAGAAGGTTCTGAAGGGCTCAGTAATCTTGTGCGATGGACGGGGCCACTTGCTAGTTACTAACCTGTGGGTAGGAGGAAGATAGCAGTTGGACGTTGATGGTGGTGGGGGTGGGGTTGAGGAGGGATAAAGAAGAAGGTCACTTTCCCAGAGTGCAGGTCTGACTTTAAGTTAGTGAAGCCACAAGTCCTAAGACCCTGGAAGCTTGGGTCTTGTGGAACCAACTCACCCTGGCCCCTAGGAATCTGGTAGTGTTAGTGTCCTTGCCGCTCTAGACCCTCTAGTTCA
This sequence comes from Mastomys coucha, assembly GCF_008632895.1. Taxonomy (NCBI): domain Eukaryota; kingdom Metazoa; phylum Chordata; class Mammalia; order Rodentia; family Muridae; genus Mastomys; species Mastomys coucha. Next base: position 56,528,538 of record NW_022196898.1, on the reverse strand, counting down.
CTTCCCCTGACCTGCCATGTGGTAACCAAGTTGTATCCAAAATGAGCTTAGGGGTCCTTTTATCCAAGACTTCCAACTGAGACCACAACTTCTGGTATCTGGGGGAGACTTTGTAGTGTCGAGCAATGTCTTCTTTACTTCTGACCCGGGACCTGTAGGATGAGGCAGCGTTGAGGGTTCTCAGGGATGGTAAGACTGGAAAGTTGCCTGCCTGTGTGTGTCTATCTATATCCACCCCCTCCCACCCTGTTCATCTTCTGCAAGGCATTCAGAAAGAGCACTAGCCATAGAATTTTACAAGAGTATCAATTCCCTGTGTGGCTTCGGATTGTTCATTCCTCTTTCAGCTGTAGTAGGGATCCAGAACTGGCCACGAGCAAGTCTGATGCGTTGGGAAGAAAAATGCTACCAGAGGCGGGAATCTTATTACAGACAGCATCAATGCAGAGAGGGCGCTGGGTGGGGCCCACCTCTTTCGGCGCGTTGGACGTCGCCGCTTTAAGACCGCGGCGGCGCGAGCAGGTCTATGGTAATGAGCCGCCGCCGCCACCGCCGCCGCTCTGCAGAGCTCGCCCGCCCGCCCGGGAGGCGAGGGAACGCGGGTCTGGGCCCGGGACCGCGGCGACCGGCAGCTGCCGCGGCGGAGACGCAGGGCGCGAGCGGGTGGCGCAGGGCGGTCATTGGCAGCCGGGCCCGGGCCGGAGCGTGCGGCTTCGCAGACGCAGGTGGGCGATCTCACGCGGGCGGAGGGGACCTTCTGGGGCTCGGGACCCCGGGACACGGCAGAGCCAGAGATCCTCGCGGCCCGCGGGCGCGGGTAGAGAGCGCGCCGGAACGCAGGTGGAAGCGCAGTGGGAACCCGCAGTGGTCGCGGTGACTCGGGAGCGGGCCCGGCTTCGCGAGTGGTGGGAGACCGGCGCATCGTGGGCTGACCGAGAGCGCGGCCCCGCCGAGCCATCTGGGGGCAGGCCCAGTGGGACGTACAGGTGGCCCCCGGGGACCGGCGCCCCGGCCCGGGCATGAGGCGCGGCGGGTCCGGCAGGAGCCGGAGGAAGAGCCGCCGCGGCTGTTGACCCGGCTGGCCGGGAGCAGGGAGAGATGCGGAGCCGGGCTGCCAGCGCCCCCCTCCCAACGCCGCTGCTGCCCCTGCTACTGCTGTTGCTGCTGCTGCCGCCGTCGCCACTACTGGGAGATCAAATGGGGCCCTGTCGTTCTCTGGGGTCCGGGGGACGCAGCTCCTCTGGGGCCTGCGCCCCCGTGGGCTGGCTCTGCCCGGCCTCTGCTTCGAACCTCTGGCTTTACACCAGCCGCTGCAGAGATTCGGGCATTGAGCTGACCGGCCACCTGGTGCCCCACCACGATGGCCTGAGGGTTTGGTGTCCAGAATCAGGGGCTCATATCCCTCTTCCGCCATCCTCTGAAGGCTGCCCCTGGAGCTGTCGTCTCCTGGGTATCGGAGGCCACCTTTCTCCTCAAGGCGCGCTGACCCTGCCTCAAGAGCACCCTTGCTTAAAGGCCCCACGGCTCAGATGCCAGTCTTGCAAGCTGGCACAGGCCCCAGGGCTCAGAGCTGGGGAAGGATCGACAGAGGAATCTCTGGGGGGTGGGCGCAGGAAAAGGAATGTGAATACGGCTCCCCAGTTCCAACCTCCCAGCTACCAGGCCACAGTGCCTGAGAACCAGCCTGCTGGTACCTCTGTTGCATCCTTAAGAGCCATTGATCCAGATGAGGGTGAGGCGGGTCGACTTGAGTACACCATGGATGCCCTCTTTGATAGCCGCTCCAATCATTTCTTCTCCTTGGACCCAATCACCGGTGCTGTCACCACAGCCGAGGAGCTGGATCGGGAGACCAAGAGCACCCATGTCTTCAGGGTCACCGCACAGGATCATGGTATGCCCCGACGGAGTGCCTTGGCCACACTTACCATCTTAGTGACTGACACCAACGATCACGACCCTGTTTTCGAGCAGCAAGAATACAAGGAGAGCCTCAGGGAGAACCTGGAGGTTGGCTACGAGGTACTTACAGTCAGGGCCACCGATGGCGATGCCCCTCCCAATGCCAACATTCTGTACCGCCTGCTGGAGGGGGCTGGAGGCGGCCCCTCAGAAGTCTTTGAGATCGATCCTCGCTCGGGGGTGATCCGAACCCGTGGCCCTGTAGACCGGGAAGAAGTGGAGTCCTACAAGTTGACAGTGGAGGCGAGTGACCAGGGTCGGGACCCAGGCCCACGGAGTTCCACAGCCGTTGTTTTCCTGTCCGTGGAGGATGATAACGACAACGCCCCCCAGTTCAGTGAGAAGCGTTATGTGGTGCAGGTGAGGGAGGACGTGACCCCAGGAGCCCCAGTTCTCCGAGTCACCGCCTCGGATAGAGACAAGGGCAGCAATGCCCTGGTGCACTATAGCATCATGAGTGGCAATGCTCGGGGACAGTTCTATCTGGATGCTCAGACTGGAGCCCTGGATGTGGTAAGTCCACTTGACTATGAGACAACCAAAGAATACACACTACGGATACGGGCTCAGGATGGTGGCCGTCCTCCACTTTCCAACGTCTCTGGCCTAGTAACAGTGCAAGTCCTAGACATCAACGATAACGCCCCCATCTTTGTCAGCACCCCTTTCCAGGCCACTGTCCTGGAGAGCGTTCCTTTAGGCTACCTAGTTCTGCATGTCCAGGCGATTGACGCTGATGCCGGTGATAATGCCCGCCTCGAATATAGCCTGGCTGGAGTTGGGCACGACTTCCCCTTCACCATCAACAACGGCACAGGCTGGATCTCTGTGACTGCAGAGTTGGACCGTGAAGAGGTCGATTTCTACAGCTTTGGTGTAGAAGCCCGGGACCATGGCACCCCAGCGCTTACTGCCTCAGCCAGTGTCAGTGTAACCATCCTGGACGTCAACGACAACAACCCGACCTTCACACAGCCAGAGTACACGGTGCGGCTCAATGAGGATGCCGCCGTGGGCACCAGTGTGGTGACGGTGTCCGCCGTGGATCGAGACGCTCACAGTGTCATCACCTACCAGATCACCAGCGGCAACACCCGCAACCGCTTCTCTATCACCAGCCAAAGCGGTGGTGGACTGGTCTCCCTGGCCTTACCACTGGACTACAAACTGGAGCGGCAGTATGTGCTGGCAGTGACCGCCTCAGATGGCACAAGGCAGGACACAGCTCAGATCGTGGTGAATGTCACTGACGCCAACACCCATCGTCCCGTCTTCCAGAGCTCCCACTACACAGTAAACGTTAATGAAGACCGGCCAGCGGGCACCACAGTGGTGCTGATCAGTGCTACGGATGAGGACACAGGGGAGAATGCCCGAATCACCTACTTTATGGAGGATAGCATACCCCAGTTCCGCATCGATGCAGACACTGGGGCCGTCACCACCCAGGCTGAGCTGGACTATGAGGACCAGGTGTCGTATACCCTGGCCATCACCGCTCGGGACAATGGCATTCCCCAGAAGTCTGACACCACCTACCTGGAGATTCTGGTGAATGATGTAAATGACAATGCCCCCCAGTTCCTCAGAGATTCCTACCAGGGGAGTGTCTATGAGGATGTGCCACCTTTCACCAGCGTCCTGCAGATCTCAGCCACCGATCGAGACTCCGGACTGAATGGGAGGGTTTTCTACACCTTCCAAGGAGGAGATGATGGAGACGGTGACTTTATCGTAGAGTCAACATCGGGCATTGTGCGCACACTGCGGAGGCTGGATCGTGAGAACGTGGCCCAGTACATCTTGCGGGCATATGCAGTGGACAAGGGGATGCCACCAGCCCGCACGCCCATGGAAGTGACAGTTACTGTCCTGGATGTGAATGACAATCCCCCTGTCTTCGAACAGGATGAGTTTGATGTATTTGTGGAAGAGAATAGCCCCATTGGGCTGGCCGTGGCCCGTGTCACAGCCACTGACCCAGATGAAGGGACCAACGCACAGATCATGTACCAGATCGTGGAGGGCAATATCCCTGAGGTCTTTCAGCTGGACATCTTCTCAGGCGAGCTAACCGCCCTGGTAGATTTGGACTATGAGGACCGGCCTGAATATATCCTGGTCATCCAGGCTACGTCTGCTCCCTTGGTGAGCAGGGCTACTGTCCATGTTCGCCTCCTTGACCGCAACGACAACCCTCCAGTGCTGGGAAACTTTGAGATTCTTTTCAACAACTATGTCACCAACCGTTCCAGCAGCTTCCCTGGGGGTGCTATAGGCCGCGTGCCTGCCCACGACCCCGATATCTCAGACAGCCTGACGTACAGCTTTGAGCGAGGAAATGAACTCAGCCTGGTCCTACTCAATGCCTCCACTGGTGAGCTGAGACTGAGCCGGGCGCTGGACAACAACCGGCCCCTGGAAGCCATCATGAGTGTGCTGGTGTCAGGTAAGGAAGATGCCCAGTGATGTTGGGGTGGGAACAGTGCGTTAGGGAGGTCTTGGCAACCGCCGGAGGTGGAGTGCCATCCAAGAGGAGCCGGTGACCCAACTCTCTACCCTGTGGATAGCTCAGAGGCTGAGAGATCAGGAACCTGGCCTCAGAAGAAACCCCAGGAATCCTGGCAGCTGGCGCAGGCCCCGCCTGCTGCCCCAGGCTGGGCTGGGCTGCTTTGGTTGGCTGCCCCCTGCCTACCAGACTGTGACGTGGTGGGGGAAGTGTTTCGAGACTGTCCTGACTATGGCTGCCAAGAATTGTGGGAAAAAAAAAAAGGGCGCGTGGAAGCCTGGCAGGCCCGAGAGCTGAGGGAGGGGAAGGGAGAGGGGGAGGGGGGAGGGAAGACCTTGGCTAGGAGGGGTGAGGCAAGTTGGCTCCTCAGCACCCGGCACCCTCATTAGGATGGTCCTGTGATCTCACACAGCCCATTGGCAGGTCAGAGGGCTTTAGGGACACAGGATTCCACCAAGGGGGTCAGGACCCTGCCGCCCTCCTCTCTCTCCCTCTGGCTCTCAGTAGAGCTGCAGAAAAGACTGACTTGGACTTTGTCTAGAGCATTCCTTCTCCCTCCAGGCCGAAGGAGCCTGCCTTGGCTCCCCCCTCCAGAGCCCCAGGCAGGAAGTAAAGCCAGAGCCCATTGTCTCTGTCCAAACAGACCTCACTGTCCTGAGTTCTTGGTTGGGGTCTGGCTTGGGGAAAGGGCTGCAATCAAAGGCAGGACAGATGGGGACCTTTTGGGCCCCTAGACTCCCCGTGACTTGTTCTTGGGGTGCTAGGCCTTCCCTGCTGACCGTGATGGCCCAGGCTCAGGAAAACAGACACTGGGATCAGAGGGCACCAGGATTACTGAGCTATGAGGGCAGAGACCCCCGGGCCCTGACTCGGTGGAGAGAGAACAGATTTCTAAGGGAGTGGGAGCCTGGCCAGAACCCAGCCTGGGCATTCCTACTGCTTGGTCAAGCGCTCAGCCTGCAGACTCCCCAGACAGCAGGACTTGGGGGGAAGGAAAGCAGAACTGGCTGACAGTACTCTATCCTTTCTGTCAGTTCTGGGAATGAGAAGCAAGGCGGGAGCAAGAGACAGACTCAGTAGCCAAGAACTTTCCTGAGTCGGGGAGTTGGGGCTTGGAGCGGAGGAGGAAGGGACTGGAACGATTTTTCCAGGGTGAGGTCAGGCAGCCTTTGCACATCAGGGAAGGGAAGATGGCCTTAGCCCCCTTCCTGCTCATACTTCTTACTGGACGGACACTTTCTGGTCCCACCTCTCAGGTAGCTGCGAGGACCAGGGAGAGGGAGCTCTCAAAGGCTATGGGTCAGGCTGGGAACCGCCTGAAGCTTCATCTGCCCTCCAGGAGAAGGAAGCCAGGCGTACCCTCATCTGAACCTGGCCCTACAGGTTCAGGCCTCTCCCTCCTTCCCTCCATCCACAGCCTTCAGTAGTGAATCTGGCTAGATACCTAGGAGCCGTGTGGAGGACAGCTCTGCTTAGCCTCTGCCTCCTCACCAGGGCACAGGGCCCCAGTCACAACCCTCTAGGCTAGAGGGAAAAGCTGGGGCTGCAGCTAGGGCCACTGTGGCTGCCTTTCTGCCCTTGTCCCCCCTCCCCCATCAGCCCTGACCCTTAGAGTCAGTCACCAAGGCAACCCCAAAGTTCAGGAGGCTGGGTGAGGGGGACTGACGCCCACTGGCCCTTTGTCTTCCTTCTCTGGTTCTTTGTCTCCTCCTTCCCTCCCACCCTGCCCATGGGGACCCTCTGCACTGCCTGTCTGTCACCTTCTCCCCAGCTTCTGTGTCTCTTTCCTTCTCCCATGTTTCCTCCACTGCTGGCTCTTTTCCTGGGTCTTTGTCTTCCCCTGTTGGTCTCCGTGTTTAGAGCCTATCTTCCCTTCTTCCCTCTGGCTGCAGCTGCCCCAGCCTGGACTCCATGGCTCCCGAAGCCCAAATGGCCCCTGCTGCTACCTTCTTCACACACACAGGAGAACCTGCCCAAGGCCTGCTCACCTGCCAGACAGCAGAGCCTCTGCCAGGAGAGGGAAGGCTGGGAGGCTGACTCTGGCATCTTCCCGGGTGCAGCTGCCTGAGGCCTAGACCCAGGTGGTATTTCCTGGGTCGGAGCCTACCCCCAGCTTTCTCTTCCATCTAAAACAAGTCAGGCAATGTGCCAGCCACTCCTATTCCTAACCTGCCTTTGCACCTGAGGAGTGACCCAGGGCAGGGCAGCGCAGGAAGGACAAAGAGGAAAGAGAAAGAGCAATGGGTTGGTTGCTGGGACGGGGACAATAGCAGAGGGGCAGGTGGCCACAGATGGTGGGCCAGATGGGAAGCAAGAGACATGCTGGGCGAGGGGCACAGACGGGCCTTGGTTGGTGGACGACAGCATGCAGGAGTGTTGCTTCCCAGGACCAGGGGATGGCAAAGACTCTCTTGTTGGTTGGTCCAGGAGCACTGCATGTAGAGTCCTGTGTTGCTTTCTGCCTGGAGGGAAACACTGGGCTGTAACATCAGCTCCTGAGCACGAGTGAGTGCAGACTTCTGAAAGGAGGCAAAGGAGTCCGGTCACCACAGTGACCTTGGGCAGGCTCGAGGGCTTGGAGGACTGTGGCCTGCTGTCTTGGTACCCTGGGCAAAGCGGGAGGAGCAGAGGGGAGCAGCAGTCATAGCAGCAGGCTTGTGAGAACAAGCAGATCACAGCAGTGAGGCTGCAGGGCAAGTAGGCAGTGGGCCCAGGGCACCGCTGAGATAGGTGCCTGCCTTCAGTATGCCCAAGGTAGCAGCCACTCGAAGGGTGACATGTACAGAATAGGGTCCCCTATCTCCATTATCTCCTTTCAGCCTCGGCCACACTGGCCCCATCCTCTCCCGCTTGGATGTGATATTTTGCATCTGATTGAAGAGTTTGCTCTGTGTGTGTGTGTGTGTGTGTGTGTGTGTGTGTGTGTGTGTGTGTGTTCCTTTTGGGGTTTTCAAGACAGGGTTTTTCTGGGTATCTATCAGTCCTGGAACTTGCTCTGTAGACCAGGCTGCCCTTGAACTCTGAGATCCTCCTGTCTCTGCCTCCTGAGCACTGGTACTAAAGGCGAGCATCACCACGGTTTAGTTCGCGGCCATGTTTTCAGGATACTTTTACGTACAAGGGATTCTCATCAGCATCTTAGCTTTTACTGAACACTCATTTTGTATAAGGCACTGCAATAACTAGGAACACCCCTATGACCCTTCCAAGCCATTTCCCTTTCTCCGCCTCCCAGTTTTCATTTTTAATCTAAGCAAAGTCCGTTGCCATTCGTATGCACATTCAGGTGTGCATGGCACTTCTGAGCACAGGGTGCGTGGGTGGAGTGAGACACCATCGAATGTGTTAGCACTTAGCTGTTTATAAGTGAGAGTGCTGCCTAGGGGCGTGGCAGGCAGACCTTTGGGTACAACTTGGTGAGCCAAGTGAGGGATGAATACATAAGAGGCCCTGGTAGCAGAGGAGAGGCCAGCCCAGTGGGCTCAGGGTGAAAGCTGCCCGGCCTCTTCTATTTCTGCCAGATTCCCCGCTCCCGCCTACCCTTTCTGCAGCTTGGAGCAGTGTGTGGTCCAGCCACTGGCTGAGGTGGCTCAGCTGGATTTCTTGGGGTGGGGACCCCAGGCTACCCAGAGTTGGGTAGGAAGAAAGCTCTGTGTAAGAGGTGTTGCCATGGGCTAGCAGGCTTGCGTGGAAGCAGTTATGGAGCTGAGTGTGAGGGGAACCTGGCACCTCTGACCAGATTTCTCTTCCACACAACCCGCTCCAGCATAGTGAGAGGCAGGTTAGAGTAGGATTGAGATGTGCAGGGTAAGGAGTGGCAGTCCCTCACGGTACTCTGGGCCCTCAAGAAAAGTGCCCCAGTGTAGGGGAATGCCAGGGCCAGAAAGTGGGAGAGGGCGGGGTGGCAGGCATGGGGAAGGGGGAGGCAACAGGGGTTTGTTTTTGTTGTTTTTGTTTGTTTCTTTGTTTTTTGGAGGGGAAACTGGGAATGGAGAAATTTACATGTAAATAAAGAAAATATCTAAAATTTAAAAAATAAAATAAAAAAAAAAGAAGAAAAGTGAGCAATGACAAAGCACAGTTTGGGAGCAAAGAAACGCAAGGACTGGACTCGGGACAGGGTGTATACTGAATAGAGTGAAAGGCAGAGATACTGGAAGGCAGTTCATGCATCAGGCCGAGGAGTATTGGGAAAACACGCGAAGAACCATTTTGGAAAACTCTCATTTCCTTAAGCACATATGGGGTAACACCCTCAAGGAGAGACTTGTCCTCAGGGGATTCATCTCACCGGCCACCTTTATGCCATCTAGAAAAAGGTTTTCTTGGGTACCTTGGGGGATATGGGCAGGATTTTAGCCTGCTTGCACCTTCTATTCCTGATGCTTCCTCCTCCTGGTGCTCCTTCCTCCTGGTGCTCCTTCCTCCTAGTGCTCCCTCCACCTGTGCTCCCTCTTCTCATTAGTCCTTCTTTGTAGTGCTCCCTCCTCCTGGTGCTCTCTCCTCCTGGTGCTCCTTCTTCCTAATGCTCCCTCATCCCGGTGCTCCCTCTTCTTGGTGCTCCCTCTTCTCATTAGTCCTTCTTCACAGTGCTCCCTCCTCCTGGTGCTCTCTCCTCCTGGTCCTCTTTCTTCGAATTGCTCCTTTTTCTTGGTGCTCCCCCCGCTTCTAATGTTCTCTCCTTATGATGCTTCCTCTTCTCCGTACTTCTTCCTGACGGTGCTCCCTCCTCCTGGTACTCGCTCCTCCTCGCTCCTTTTTCTTGACTCCTCCTCCGACTGTCACACAAGCCTACTCCCTCCTTTGCTCTAAGCCAGGCTCTTGTGGCTTGGCACATCTGCTTCTGCCCACCCCAAGGCTGATGTTGATCCATGTTGCTTCTCTTCAGATGGTGTCCACAGTGTGACAGCCCAGTGCTCACTACGTGTCACCATCATCACAGATGAGATGCTCACACACAGCATCACGCTGCGCCTGGAAGACATGTCTCCAGAACGCTTTCTGTCACCACTGCTGGGACTCTTCATTCAGGCTGTGGCAGCCACGTTGGCCACACCCCCAGATCACGTGGTGGTCTTCAACGTGCAAAGGGACACAGATGCCCCAGGCGGCCATATACTCAACGTGAGCCTGTCAGTGGGCCAGCCCCCAGGACCCGGCGGTGGGCCACCCTTTCTGCCTTCAGAGGATCTCCAGGAGCGCCTGTACCTCAACCGCAGCCTGCTCACCGCCATCTCAGCACAACGCGTGCTTCCCTTCGACGACAACATTTGCCTGCGGGAGCCGTGCGAGAATTACATGCGCTGTGTGTCTGTGCTGCGCTTCGACTCCTCTGCGCCCTTCATCGCCTCCTCTTCGGTGCTCTTCCGGCCCATCCACCCTGTCGGGGGTCTGCGCTGTCGCTGCCCACCAGGCTTCACAGGCGACTACTGCGAGACAGAGGTGGACCTCTGCTACTCAAGACCTTGTGGACCCCATGGGCTCTGCAGCAGCCGAGAGGGCGGCTACACCTGCCTCTGTAGCGAAGGCTACACGGGTGAGCCTAGGGCAGGGACAATGGGGGCGGCCCTGCAGGGCTGACGCTCTGGGCCCAAGCACAAATCAGGCTAATAATGGGGCTGCCTCGTTCCTTCCAAGAGTATAAACTATAGGTGCATCAGCCGTTCTTAGATCCTATTTGCCGTCTGACAACTGCCTGCTTAGTTAAGTCAGAATGAGGAGCCTTATGTTCACGGTGCAAGCCCACACATCCACACCCACACTGGCACATGCTGCCTGCACACAGATCCACTAAGACTGTGTAATTGAGGTCAGTCCGGCACCTGGGTTTGTGTTCCAGCTTTACCACTAATAGCTGTGTGAAAAATGAGCAAGCTACTTAGCTTCCCTTCCCACAGTATTTAAGATGGAGATAACCAATTTATGTGGGTCAAAAGTTGCTTGTGAGGATTCATGTCAATAATTTGACAGAAAGAGAAAGCTGGCTTTGGTGAGTGTTGGCTTTTGTTTGAGGAAGTCCTTAGATGACGTAACTTGATCCAGTTAGAGGTGTTGCTTGGCCTAGGACCAGGCCTCCATAATGCTGAGTGAATCCCTTCATTAATTTGTAGCCAGACTTCCCCACCCAGGAACTGGAAGAAGGCACTGAAAAGCTGGGGTGTGGAGTCATGGGAGTTCCAGGACACTGGACCTGTGTAGCCCTGAGCAGCGGGGCTCCATTTCTGCCTCCCTATTGGTCTGTGGCTGCAGGTCTCTTCACACCCGGCCCCACCCTATAGGCTCTGCCTCCTCAGCTCCCTTGCTCCTTTTCCTTCCCAGACACCCAGGCTTCATGTCCTCCAGCGCCAGGCACACTGGCTCTGCCAGTAGCGTAGGCAGGCTCAGTGCCTCCCGCTGTATCCTCTTGCTTAGAACTTGCCAGACTTGACTCTTCTGTGCTGCTGCTGGGGGCGGGTAGGGGGGGTAGAGGGGAGGGTGCGTTTGAGAGAGGGGAGGGGAGTCTTTGTCCAGGAGGATGGGGAAGGGGGCTCAGAGTAGGAGAACAACAGTTTCCATGGAAACAAGAGCCAGTCACTAGGCACAGGGAACTGAGAACCTATCTCTAGAATCAGAATCGGGAGGGAGAGAAGGGAGTGGATTTTCCCATCTGATATCTGAATTTTCAGTCCCCTCTGATTGCTCGTCTGTCCTCGGGCTCAGACCCCCACTCTCTCAGCCTTGTTTGGGTGCAGAGGGACCCCTCTGTTCTTGGGGAAGCCCTGGCTTACTTCACACCATTGACTCCAACCCGTAACTCAAATAGACATGGAAACCTGGTCACATCTCTAGGGAAGGAAACTGATCTCTGACCCTGCCAGGAACAAAAGCAGGAGTGAGAAGGGGGCGGAGAACCGGGGAGTGGGGGCTGGCACAGCCCTACGCCATCCTCTAGGTCTTGGCATTTGCTTTTGCAGGGGCCAGGGCCTGGGGACTAGGGTCCTCAACAGGTGTGGGGAAGGGCTGAAGAGCTTCGAGGAGCTTGTAACATCTGTGGAGCTGTAGACAGAATAGTGTGGCGGGCCAATAAGAGGAGCAGTGTGCCAGGCAGTGGTGGCGCACACCTTTAATCCCACCACTTGGGAGGCAGAGGGAGGCAGATTTCTGAGTTCAAGGCCAGCCTGGTCTACAGAGTGAGTTCCAGGACAGCCAGGGCTACACAGAGAAATCCTGTCTCGAGGAAAAGAAAAAAAAAAAAAAAAAAAAAAAAAGAGGAGCTGGTGTGTCATAGATTTCAGAGGAGAAAGTCACCATTGGAAGTGAGAATGCATGGGAGAGTCCTGAGGATGGGGAGAGGTCCTGGGAGATGTTACCAGGGACGTTAGACATCTCACCACTGGATTACCCAAGAGAGATGGTTTAAAACAAGAAAGGTTAATTTTGTCTCACAGTCTCTGGTTTCAGTTCTGGTGGCTGGTCCTTCGCTATAAGGCAGTTAGATCATCAGGGTGGTGAAGCCACTCACCCATATGAGAAGGGTCCTGGGACAAGATATAGCCCCTAGTGGCACACTCCTAGTGACTGGGTTCCTCCAGCTGTGCTCCTGATGTTCCTAATACCTCCTAACATAGCTCCCCCAGCCAGGACCAAACCTTTATTTATTATAGGAACTGGGGGAGGGAGGGGCATTTCACATTCAGACTATACTGGGGGCACCTTCAATTGCCTGCTCTTCAGGGCCTCACCCAGCTTGCCTTTTCTCCCCAGGTGAGCACTGTGAAGTGAGTGCCAGCTCTGGCCGTTGTACTCCAGGTGTCTGCAAGAACGGGGGTACCTGTGTCAACCTGTTGGTGGGAGGTTTCAAATGTGACTGCCCCTCCGGGGACTTTGAGAAACCCTTCTGCCAGGTGACCACACGCAGCTTCCCCGCCCGCTCCTTCATCACCTTCCGTGGCCTGCGCCAGCGTTTCCACTTCACCCTGGCCCTCTCGTGAGTGACAAGGCCCTGGGGTTGCAGGGCACCTGTGAGAGTGTGGGGTACCTCCTGGTCTAGTAGATGGTCTAGCAGATCAGTGAACATACTGGGACCAGCTGTTCACAGAGCACTTGTATGTTTTGCCAGCAGGCTGCCGTCACCATCAGGGTCTGGCTAGCACTCTTCCCCCACCCTTGAGGATGAGGAGCCAGAATGCCAGGGTTCTTGTTTGGGGCTCATTATCTGCATTCTGACTCCATAGTCTTAGCCAAAGTGCCAGCTTTGCTGTTGCTTAGATGTCTGGGGTACTGGCATGCACGTGGGTGCCCCATTCCTTGCTGCCATGACCAACCCCCTATACAGGTTTGCTACCAAGGAGCGTAACGGGCTACTGCTGTACAATGGGCGCTTCAATGAAAAACATGACTTTGTGGCTCTGGAGGTGATCCAGGAGCAGGTGCAGCTCACCTTCTCTGCAGGTGAGCCCAGTGTCTCCTGTCCTTGCCCATCTCCTAAGATCTTATGCCTCCGAACCTCTGACCTCAAGCCATGCACCTTCCCTCCAGTCAAACCTAGAGCTGGCCTCCATCCCTAGACATGCCCACTTCTCTGCCACTCCCAACTCTCTTCCTGTGACCCAGCTCACCTGGTCCTTTCTCTAGGGGAATCAACCACCACTGTGTCTCCATTCGTGCCCGGAGGGGTCAGTGATGGCCAGTGGCACACAGTAGAGCTGAAGTACTACAATAAGGTGGGTCAGGGTGAGGGACAGAGGAGTTAGAGGGTCCTGTTCTTGGTGTATGTATTTTTCTAGACCTGGTTGGTATTGTGAGTGGTGGGGAAGGCGGTTCATAGCTCTTGTGCCTGGGAAGAGGGAGGGGATGTGCTCTGCAGGGCACCTCTATCCCTCTGGTTGGATCTTGATTGTGGCTGTATGTGTATGGAGAGGTGCAGCTCTATGCTGGTGTCTCTGCTGGGTTCTCTACTGCCTCCCTTCTCTCTTCACAGCCACTGTTGGGTCAGACAGGGCTTCCCCAAGGTCCATCTGAGCAGAAGGTAGCTGTGGTGTCCGTGGATGGCTGTGACACAGGGGTGGCTCTGCGCTTTGGAGCTATGCTGGGCAACTACTCCTGTGCTGCTCAGGGCACCCAAGGAGGCAGCAAGAAGTAAGCAGGGAGGGGGGCCGGGAGCGAGGGAGAGGGCATTGCGGGTCAAGGGGATGTGTCTCTGGAGTGGCAACAAGTCAGATGCGGCCCTTCCCTATACTGGTAGCGTTGGAAATTAGAGTCAGGTCTCGGTGGGCCGTGAGGGGAAGGGGTATGAGCTGAGAGCACATCTGTCTGTATTGGGGTGCCTCTACTTCCTGGGAGTTGTTCTAAAAGGGCCTCTTGGCCCCCCCCCCCAAGTGCTCCCTTTCTTGGGCGTAGTGGCAGGGTATGGGGTAAGAGAACAGCCATAAACTTAAACCCCTGTGTCTTCACACTTTTGTCCCCTAGGTCTCTGGACCTGACAGGGCCCTTGTTGCTGGGTGGGGTGCCGGATCTGCCCGAGAGCTTCCCTGTCCGAATGCGGCACTTTGTGGGCTGCATGAAGGACCTCCAAGTGGATAGCCGACATGTAGACATGGCCGACTTCATCGCCAACAATGGCACTGTGCCTGGTACGAGGACCCGGGGGAAGGGGCAAGGCTGGGAGCTAAGTGCCAAGAGGATTGGCCGTGCGTGACATGGGGAATACAGCCTGTGTGTTCTTCCAGTCACTACTGTTGGTTTTCAGAGCCCTGGGGTCCTTGAGTTCCTCTCTCTCCCTTCCAGGCTGCCCCACCAAGAAGATCGTGTGCGACAGCAACACTTGCCATAACGGTGGCACCTGCGTGAACCAGTGGGATGCATTCAGCTGCGAGTGTCCACTAGGCTTCGGGGGCAAGAGCTGTGCCCAGGGTAGGAGTGGCAGCTGCCACAGGTTGGGGCCTGGGTGCTGTCAGTCGTCTGGGATCACGGGCAGGGCTTGGGGCAGGCTCTGGGCAGGGTTCTGCGAGCTGGGCTGTGGGTGGAAAAGCATGTCTGGGCAGAGTCAGGAGAAGCTAGGGAGGAGACAAAGGGCCTACTCAGAGGCAGGCGCTGGGCACAATACAGGGCGGGCCTGGAACAGGTAAATGCTCTGGAGGGAGGGGCAAGGAGAGGATTGGGGTGTGAGGGGAGGAGAGGGTCCGTCTCTCATGGAGCTGCCACGCTTCCAACTCCACTGCTCTGCCCTTGAGTCACTTTTCATCTGCCTTCTCAGAAATGGCCAATCCCCAGCGTTTCCTGGGCAGCAGCCTTGTGGCCTGGCATGGCCTTTCTCTGCCCATCTCTCAGCCCTGGCACCTCAGCCTCATGTTCCGCACACGCCAGGCAGATGGCGTCCTGCTGCAGGCCGTCACCAGGGGGCGCAGCACCATCACCCTGCAGGTGATGCAGGGCATGTGGGAGTGTGGCAAGCCCTAGCTTGGATAGCAGTTGTAGGAGCCTTCAGGGGGTTGGACCCAGGTGACTGGCTGGGCATGGTTTGGCAGAAGCCAAGAGCTGGCTGGGCCCATTCCGTGGGTCAGTGCTGCCACCTATTGGGCTTAAGGGAAATAAGCAGTCTCCTCTGCTCTCAGCCAGGCAGATTGGAAAAGCCTGTTGAGGTGGTCTGCTGATTTTTTTCCCTTCTTGTACAGCTTCGGGCAGGCCACGTAGTGCTTAGTGTGGAGGGCACAGGGCTCCAGGTGTCATCTCTGCGTCTGGAGTCAGGCCGAGCCAATGATGGTGACTGGCATCATGCGCAGCTGGCACTGGGAGCTAGCGGGGGCCCTGGTCATGCCATTCTGTCCTTTGACTACGGGCAACAGAAGGCAGAGGGTAATCTGGGCCCTCGGCTGCATGGGCTGCACCTGAGCAATATTACAGTCGGGGGAGTTCCTGGGCCAGCCAGCGGTGTGGCCCGTGGCTTCCGGGGCTGTTTGCAGGTGAGTCTCTTCCCTGGCCTCCCATCCCATTCATACCCGGAGCCCTGTTCCACTGAGGGCTAATGCTGCTCTTATCCCTCCAGGGCGTGAGGGTAAGTGAGACACCCGAGGGTATCAGCAGTCTGGATCCCAGCCGTGGGGAGAGCATCAATGTGGAGCCAGGCTGTAGCTGGCCAGATCCCTGTGACTCGAATCCATGCCCCACCAACAGCTACTGCAGCAACGACTGGGACAGCTATTCTTGTAGCTGTTATTCAGGTATGCTGAGGAAGCAGGACTGGTTCCATGGGTCACATTCCCTCTCTAACATGTGGCCAGTCACTTCTTCTCTGAGCCGTCATCTCCTACAAGGGTATAGCCACCTGGCACAATGCTCAGAGTGGGAGTAGATAAGAGGCATTAGGCAGAAGAGAATGCCAGTAGAGGGCGAGCCCTGAACCTTTTTGATCCTTCTTGTCCAGGTTACTATGGTGACAACTGTACAAACGTGTGTGACCTGAACCCATGCGAGCACCAGTCTGTGTGTACCCGAAAACCCAATGTGCCCCAAGGCTACATCTGCGAGTGTTTACCAAATTACCTTGGGCCATATTGTGAGACCAGGTAGGTGGGTCAGGACTTATCTCTGGTGTCACTCTGAGCCCCGAGAGTCTGGCTGAGCTGCAGCAGAAGCTGAAAGGACCACCTGTTTGAACCAAGTGGGAGGAGATGTAGGGGCAGAGGGGGCTCATGCCTGTTTGGGTGTCTTTCTGCAGAATTGACCAACCTTGCCCCCGTGGCTGGTGGGGACACCCCACATGTGGTCCGTGCAACTGTGATGTCAGCAAAGGCTTTGACCCAGATTGCAACAAGACAAGCGGTGAATGCCACTGCAAGGTGAGCCCCAATGAGCCCCCACTGTGGCACCCTGTCCTGTAACTTCTGACCCTACAGAGAAAGCAGAGGAGAAGAGATGGGCCTTCCTCCAGAGAGACAAGGGCCCTGTGCCTTTGCCATATCAGGCATGGCAAGTGGTTGTTTGCCCTTATATCCAGATGCAGGGGGATCCAGGACCAGTATTGAGTCAGTAAGCCCTGGACTAGCTATATGGGCTGTCTGCAGCCTATTCTGAATGTTTGGCTTCTCACTGATGAGTTCAGCTCCAAGACATTACCTGCTCTTGGGAATGCTGAATCCTGTTCCCACAAAGACCCACGGCAGAGGAGACTCTCTCCAGGGAGGCCGCAACTTGAAGCTCTACCAATATCCAGGAACGACATCTTGATCCAATGACCCCCCCCCCTTCTTCCCTCCTAGGAGAATCACTACCGGCCCCCTGGCAGCCCCACTTGTCTCTTGTGTGACTGTTATCCCACTGGTTCTTTGTCCCGAGTCTGTGACCCTGAGGATGGCCAGTGCCCGTGCAAGCCTGGAGTCATTGGGCGTCAGTGTGATCGCTGTGACAACCCTTTTGCTGAGGTCACCACCAATGGCTGTGAAGGTAGGGCTCTTGGGACAGGTAGATGCAGGGGAATGCTAAGAGCTTACATTCCAGAGGTTAGAAATGAGGGTGGCCGTGGGTCGGGGATGTGGAAGGAAGGTTTCGGGGCCTGGATGGAACTGCTTATAGGTAACCATGTGTTCCTCTCCATAGTGAATTATGACAGCTGCCCACGGGCCATAGAGGCTGGGATCTGGTGGCCCCGCACGCGGTTTGGGCTACCTGCTGCTGCCCCTTGCCCCAAAGGCTCCTTTGGTAGGTCTTAGAGGACTATGATATGATATTGACCACTTGACCTTTACTGCTAGGGGAATAAAGACAGCAAGCCCCCAGCTTGTAGCTCCCGGGGCCCCACTTTCTGGTTTCTAGCTCCCAGAGACTCAATGTCTCACCTTCCTTCACTTCCCCCTCAACCTAGGCAGACCAAACAAGCCTGTATCCAACCCAAACAGAACTGCTGACAATCCTGCATGTTCTGGGAGTGGGGTTGGGAGCTAAACTCAAAGGCAGATCGCACGGGGCAGCCCTGAGGAGTATGGAGTGCTGGGCACTATTCCAAGAGATCCCCATTAGTGATGCACAGGATTCATGGCTAAGGAGTAGCCGAATGCAAGGCAGTAGCTGGATGGACAGGCATAGTGATGTCTTGGGGGCGAGGTGGCCATTGTACTGAGTTTTGCTGAGATGTTTTGCCTCTGGGGTTCTGTACACCCGTGCTCTTACTTTATTACGGGCTGCTTGTTCCTGTCTGGCTCATGAGGTACTCTGGGCTTCCTCTGTCTCCCTAAGCCCCGCCTTCTCGGCTTCTTACCTCCAGGGACTGCTGTGCGCCACTGTGATGAGCACAGGGGTTGGCTCCCCCCGAACCTCTTCAACTGCACATCCGTCACCTTCTCAGAGCTAAAGGGCTTCGTAAGTCGACCCCTTGTCTCCTCTTGTCTTCAGAAACAGAGTTCCTGAATCCTGGCTCCTATCTTCCCCTCCTCCCCGCAGAGACCACCTCTTTCCCTACCCACCTCTTGAGGCCTTTTTGCTTCCGAGCCCCATCTCCCTCATCCTGACTGACCCTCTGCAATTCTGGTCCTCCATCCAGGCTGAGCGGCTGCAGAGGAACGAATCAGGCCTAGACTCAGGACGCTCCCAGAGGCTAGCCTTGCTCCTGCGCAACGCCACACAGCACACCTCTGGCTACTTTGGCAGTGACGTCAAGGTGGCCTACCAGTTGGCTACACGACTCCTGGCTCATGAGAGTGCCCAGCGGGGCTTTGGGCTGTCCGCCACCCAGGATGTGCACTTCACTGAGGTGGGGCTTGAAGTAGGCATGATGGGCCCACTGAGAGAGCCTGTTCCTGGAGATCTTAGGGGAGAGGGGGGATATTCCCGTACTGGAAGGAGCCCCACCCCCGGCTCAGGGCCTCTCTGACAGCCTGTAAGCCATGTGCACACACAGTTGATTAAGAGTACCCCCTCCTGCCAGTATCAGAATCCTAGTACCTAGCAAAGGCTGCTCATATTGAGGTATAAGCTGACTTGAAGGAGAGCCCTGCCTATTATACCAAGAGCTCAGTCTTTTCAGGGAACCAAAGAGGCGCACAACAGAAGGAGGCATGCAAGGATACCCTGGGTGGCTCTGATTAAAGTGTGGAGGGAGGGTTAGAGGAAGTGGACAGTATGATACACAAGGCTTCTCAGGGAAGACTGTGGGAAGGACATGATGGGTGGGTCTGGGCCAGGCACAGGTTGGAATTTGGCATGAGGTTGACCACAGGCGTATGCCACTGTGACCATGCCTGTCTCTAGAACCTGCTGAGGGTAGGCAGTGCCCTCCTGGATGCAGCCAACAAGAGGCACTGGGAACTGATCCAGCAGACGGAGGGTGGCACTGCCTGGCTGCTCCAGCACTACGAGGCTTACGCCAGTGCCCTCGCCCAGAACATGCGGCACACCTATCTAAGCCCCTTCACGATCGTCACCCCCAACATTGGTGAGGTGGTGCTGGGTTGGGGAGGAGGGGTGCGTGTGGAGAGAGTCCTTGCCCCTGTTTCAAAGGGCAGCCGTACTTAGGGCCTGCTTGCTTCACTTGGTGAGTAACTTGTGGCCATGTTCCTTTCTAGTCATCTCTGTAGTACGCCTGGATAAGGGGAACTTTGCTGGGACCAAGCTGCCCCGTTATGAGGCATTGCGTGGGGAGCGCCCCCCGGATCTTGAGACCACAGTCATTTTGCCAGAGTCTGTCTTCAGAGGTCAGCTGGGAACACAGATGTGGTGACGGCTTGGTGTGGGACACCCATGCAGTGGGCAGGGCCAGCTGAGTGTGGCAGCATTTACTTCCAGAGATACCCCCCATGGTGAGGTCTGCAGGACCCGGCGAAGCCCAGGAGACTGAGGAGCTGGCACGGAGGCAACGGAGGCACCCAGAACTGAGTCAGGGAGAGGCAGTGGCCAGTGTCATCATCTACCATACCCTGGCTGGACTGCTGCCCCACAACTATGACCCTGATAAGCGTAGCCTGAGGTAAGCGGCCAGGACAGGGCCTGGGAGGTTGGCGTTAGCAAGCGAATGGGAAACATCTCCCGGTGATAAGGGTGTCTGGTGGCTGCTTTGGTGACTGTGTACCTTTCTGTCATCAGAGTCCCCAAGCGCCCAGTCATCAACACACCTGTGGTAAGCATCAGTGTCCACGATGGTGAGGAGCTCCTGCCACGGGCTCTGGACAAGCCAGTCACTGTGCAGTTCCGACTGCTGGAGACCGAGGAGAGAACCAAGCCCATCTGTGTCTTCTGGAACCATTCGATCCTGTGAGCCTGTGCCACTCTTATCCCCATGACTTTGGACCAAGAGTCCACTCTCCTGGCTGTCCCCCACCCCCGTTCTTCCTCCCTGACTCCGTCTTCCTCCCACAGGGTCAGCGGCACTGGTGGCTGGTCCGCCCGAGGCTGCGAAGTTGTCTTCCGTAACGAGAGCCATGTCAGCTGCCAGTGCAACCATATGACAAGCTTTGCAGTGCTTATGGATGTGTCCCGACGGGAGGTTGGACCCACAGGGGTAGCCCCGAGCGGCGGGTGGGAACCAAGTTGAGGGGCTGGGTGCTCAGGCCCCGCTCTTGGTGAAAACCCTGACACTCATCCCTCAGAATGGTGAGATCTTGCCACTGAAGACCCTGACATACGTGGCCCTCGGAGTCACCCTAGCTGCCCTGATGATCACCTTCCTCTTTCTCACCCTCCTCCGTGCCCTTCGCTCCAACCAGCATGGCATCCGACGCAACCTCACAGCTGCCCTGGGCCTGGCCCAGCTGGTCTTTCTCCTGGGGATCAACCAGGCTGACCTCCCTGTAAGATACTTCCCCTCCCAGAGACCCTCCCAACTTCCAGCCCCACCAAGGCTCCTGGTGTCCCCTCTGTGGCCCTCTCCCATCCCTGTTTCTACAGCAATGAATGGATAAAGGGCCCATCCCAGCACCTGGCCCACCATGGAGAAGTTTGCTCTTGTCTAGTTCTCTCATAATGTTCCAGCATCCATCTGGGGATGCTCTTGCACATAGTCTGGGCTTCCTTCTTCCAAGGCAGCGCACGCCACCAGGCTCCCCCACTGCCTGCCTCCCTTCCCCCCCCCCCCCCCCCCCCCCCCCCGCCGGTGCACTCCTCGTATTGGCTGCCTTGGCTCCTGACCAGTGTCCTGGCCCTCAGTTTGCTTGTACAGTCATTGCCATCCTGCTGCACTTCCTATACCTCTGCACCTTCTCCTGGGCTCTGCTGGAGGCCTTACACCTGTACCGGGCGCTCACAGAGGTGCGAGACGTCAATGCCAGCCCCATGCGTTTCTACTACATGCTGGGCTGGGGCGTCCCTGCTTTCATCACAGGTATCCTGCCTCCTTCCTAGAGATCCCCTGCCCCTAGGCCCTGGTTCCACCTTCATGCATGTATCCCAAACCCATAGCTCGGGTCCTAAGAATTCCTTCCCCCTGTACTTGGACAACCTGGTATCAGGTGTCAGGGGCTGGACTTCTCCTTGGAGAGGGGAGTGGACAGATGGTCCTTCACCTGGTTCTGTGAACTTTGGTGCCAGCATAACTGCCTCTGCCCCGAGCACCTTGTCCTGATGATGTCTCTATGCTCCAGGTCTTGCTGTGGGCTTGGATCCGGAAGGCTATGGGAACCCTGACTTCTGCTGGCTCTCCATCTATGATACGCTCATCTGGAGTTTTGCTGGACCAGTGGCCTTTGCTGTTTCAGTAAGTGCTAGAAAGTGATTTGGGGTAAGCAGGATGAGAGAGTCTTATGGATCCCCTTTAGGAAGAGCTGAGGCTCCTGGGCCCTCTGGGCAAGACAGAAACTGTCTCTGCTCTCTGGTCCGCTCATGTCCCTCTCCACTGCCCAGATGAGTGTCTTCCTGTACATCCTGTCGGCCCGAGCCTCCTGTGCCGCCCAACGGCAGGGCTTTGAGAAGAAAGGCCCTGTGTGAGTACTGGCAGGTGGCTGGGCACGGGGCGGGTGTTGGCCGTGGAGGGCGTCATGGCAGGACTCACACACGCCCTGCCCTCCAGCTCGGGCCTGCGCTCCTCCTTTGCTGTCCTCCTGTTGCTGAGTGCCACATGGCTGCTGGCACTGCTGTCCGTCAACAGCGACACTCTGCTCTTCCACTACCTCTTTGCCGCCAGCAATTGTGTCCAGGTACCCGGTCCTGCCCTACCGAGTGGAAGAGAACACGCCTGGGCAGCGGGGTGCCTAGTGTGTCAACCATGGCTGTCTCTGCCTGCCAGGGCCCCTTCATCTTCCTCTCCTATGTGGTGCTCAGCAAGGAGGTCCGGAAAGCACTCAAGTTTGCCTGCAGCCGGAAGCCCACTCCTGACCCTGCCTTGACCACTAAGTCTACCCTGACCTCGGTGAGGGCGCCTAGGTCTGATGGAAGGGGAAGCAGGCCCGAGGAACCTGTTTGTTCTTTGTACTTTTTTTACCTAGGCATCCTCCCCCCCCACCCCCCCATCTCCACACACCTTCATTTTAGGAGGAGGGGGCGAAGTGGAATGTGTTCCCTTGGGAGGAAATGCTACCACTGGATAAGAGAGCTTTTGACTTGGGGGAAATGCAGGCAGAGATTGGTTGTCAGGGACACCCTGTGCCAGAGAATTCCTCATGAATTTTGATAAATTTCCTGTCTCCTAGAATATTCTCAGGAGACAGTTCCAAGTGCCTTTTTTTTTTTTTTTAAATCAGCAAGCCCTTATACAAGTCCAGGGCATTTGGAATGTTCAGTGCTATACAGCTATGGTGTAGCTGTGCCCAGTGCTAGGCCCTATAGTGAAGGCAACACAGGAGGGGCCTTCCACTCTAACCCCTGGGCATGTGGGAGGTAGGGCTTGGGGTAAGTTCCTGGGACCCTTTACTTTCTAGCCTAGGGCCACTCCCTCCTACCCACCCTCTCACTGACACGTCTGTCTCCGGCCTAGTCCTATAACTGCCCCAGCCCCTACGCAGACGGGAGGCTGTACCAGCCTTATGGAGATTCGGCTGGCTCATTGCACAGTGCCAGCCGCTCAGGCAAGAGTCAGCCCAGCTACATCCCCTTCTTGCTGAGGTGAGTCCGGGAAATGGGAGAACTGGGAAAGAGGGAAAGGATCATGCACACTAGAACCAAGACCAGCCAGCTGCGAGGAGCTTAGTGTCTCAGAGCTGTGGCCAACACAGTTTAGATTAGAAGCAGAAAGGGACACAAGGTAGGACCTGGGAGTCCCACGAGAGAGGCCCAACTGACCTCTACAGCTTAGTGTTGTCTTTTTAGGGAGGAGTCCACGCTGAACCCTGGCCAGGTTCCCCCTGGCCTAGGGGACCCAAGTGGCCTATTCTTGGAAGGTCAAGCCCAGCAACACGGTGAGGACAGAGGCCCTGGATGCCTAGCAGGGCAGGGGCCTGGCTTTTGCTGAGGGCGGGCTGGGGCAGGTGGGACAGTTGTGATCCCTCCCTGACCTCCCAGATCCCGACACGGACTCTGACAGTGACCTGTCCCTGGAAGATGACCAGAGTGGTTCCTATGCTTCTACCCACTCATCAGACAGCGAGGAAGAGGAGGAAGAGGCCGCCTTCCCTGGCGAGCAGGGCTGGGACAGCCTGCTGGGTCCCGGAGCTGAGAGACTGCCCCTTCACAGTACCCCCAAGGGTGGGCCAGCACCAGGGCTGCAGCCATTGGGGGGCATCGGAAGCCCTTATAAAAGGCCAGGGCTTCTTGGAAAATAGAGCTGGGGTGGTGGCTGTCCTAACTGTCTATCCTCTCTGGGACTATAGGCTTCCTTTCTTTGACAGATGGGGGTCCAGGGTCTGGTAAGGTCCCTTGGCCAGGAGACTTTGGGACCACAACAAAGGAGAATAGTGGTAGTGGGCCCCTTGAAGAGCGGCCACGGGAGAATGGAGATGCCCTAACTCGGGAAGGGTCTCTGGGACCCCTTCCGGGCCCTTCTACCCAACCTCACAAAGGTGAGTGGAGTCTCTTCCATCTGCTTCACTCTGCCATCCTCTTACCGGAGCTGTTAGGATGCCCCATCTCATGATACCCACACCCTTGTACCCAGGCATCCTTAAGAAGAAGTGTCTGCCCACCATCAGCGAAAAGAGCAGCCTCCTAAGGCTGCCCCTGGAGCAGGGCACAGGGTCTTCTCGGGGCTCCTCCGTCAGTGAGGGCAGTCGGAACGGCCCTCCTCCCCGCCCACCACCGCGTCAGTCTCTCCAGGAACAGCTAAATGGGGTCATGCCCATCGCCATGAGCATCAAGGCAGGCACGGTGGATGAGGACTCATCTGGCTCTGAGTGAGTCGGGTTGGGTGGGAGGGACGGGGTGTTACCTGCAGACGTCCTCGCTGGCCCACAGCTGCCTCCGAGCTTCACCAGGCTACTCTGCTTGACTGTTGGGCTAAGCGGAGTCCAGTTCCCTTGTGCGCCCAGACAACATGGTGCTCTGTTGGGGGTATACCAGACCTCCTGGGCTTTATGTGCAGCCGCCTGTCCCGGTAGTGCCAGAGGGTGGGGGCTGGGGCTGCTTTTCTGTTTCTTTCTCTGGTGGAAGCTGCTCACTGTCCCCTCTGTTGCTCCAGCTAACCCTCTGTCTGCCTTCTCTGCCACTCTCCTCTCCTGCCTCTCCAGATTTCTCTTCTTTAACTTCCTGCATTAACCCTGGGCCGGTGTTCCTTCGTCCCCTCCCCCGCTGCGCTCATGCCCCAATCCTGTCTTCTGCTTTATCCTGCCCCTGCTCCCTACCGCCTGCCTGCCGAAGCAGCAGCGACGAACCGTCCATCTGAGGAGCCTGGGCCTTGCACCTAGAAGGCCATCTAGTGCCAAGTCGCTCCCCCACCTCCCCCTCACTGCACTTTGGACCCCTGGGGGGGGGCCAACATCTCCAAGACAAAGTTTTTCAGAAAAAAAAAAAAGAGGAAAAAAGAATTTAAAAAGGATCTCCACTCTTCATGACTTCAGGGATTAATTTTATATATATATATATATATATATATACACTGGAAATGGACTGCCCTTTCCCTTCCCAAAGAGGATAGGACCGCCCAGGATGCGTCCCAGCCTCTCCAGTTTCATCTGCTGTGCCTCTGGGAAGAGAGGGACTCTTAGGGGGCCTGCCCCTCATTTGCCATCACCAAAAGGAAAGGACAAAGCCACATGCACCAGGGGCAGGAGCCCCTGCAAGGCTGTACCAGCAGGCTGCACTGGACGGACAGACAGGCCTCAGTTGTCGAGGGGTCAGGACAAAAAAAAAAAAAAAAAAAAAAAAGGCACTTCCCACCCGCCAGTTCCACCTCTCCCAGGAACTGAAAAGCCCTGTCCGGCCAGGGGCAGAAGGACTCATGGCCCCTGGACCCCCCAAATGCTGCATGAACCGTTTTGTAAGGGGAAGCCTGTTGCCCCTCATGATGGGGAATGACTACCCCAGCCCCTCTCCCTTTCCTGGATTCTGGCCACGTGCTACAGCCCAGGTGTTTGCTCAGTTTGCTGACCCCAAAGTGCTTCATTTCTCCTGCCCAACCTTGCAGGGAGGTCCTGTCACTGTTAAGTTGCTTCTTTGCTGTGTGGGTGGCACCAGGAGGAGGCGCAAGCACAGAGCTGGCTTGGTATCCCCGAGGGGCCTCGAGCACAGGTTTCAAGCCTAGGTTCTGGTGTCCACTCACCCCCTCCCCACCAAATCAGACAAATGCCATTTTTGTCTGACCTGCTGTGGCCTCTGAGACATGTTCTATTTTTAACCCCTTCCTGGAATTGGCTCTCTTCTTCAAAGAACCAGGACCCCGTTCCTCATTGTCCCCCTACTTGATCCCAGCTCCCTGCGAAGAGAGAGTTAATATATTTTTTATTTATTTGTTTTTTTTTTTTTTTTTTTTTTTTTTTTTTTTTTTTTTTTTTTTTTTTTTTTTTTTTTTTTTTTTGTGTTGGGATGGGTTTGTGTCTGGTCCCAGGGGAGGTCTCATGTGGCCATCACGGGCTGGGTGAGTACCTGGCAGCCCTGAATTTAGGGCCTACCATCCTTCCTCTTGCTCCATTTGCTCCTCTTGGTTTTTTACCAACCATGGTTCATTTGAGTCTCCCTTTCCTCTAAGCATGTATTCCAGACTTGCCACTGACTTCCTTCCCTTCTAGAGCAGGTGTAGAATAAAGGCTCTCCGCAGGAAGTCCCTGCTCCTCACTTGGAAGGCTGGCCTCTGGCTTTTCTGTCGTGAATTCTCACCTGCCCTCTACCCTCTTCCCCTCAGCGATTCCTGTAAAGGGTTAAAAATTTAACTGGATTTTTTTTTTTAAACTACTGATGACTTGACTTAAAAAAAATACAAAGATGCTGGATGCTAACTTGATACTAACCATCAGATTGTACAATTTGATTGTTGCTGTAAATATGGTAGAGTTTTGGTTTTGTTTTGTTTTGTTTTCCCCCATACTACTGAATAAACTAGTCCTGTGCAGGAACGGTGTCACCACTGGCTTCTGTATGGCAACCCGGGTTGAGGTCTGGATTTTGGGAAACAGGGTAGAACCTTGAAGATCCCGAGGACAGAGAGACTAAAGCTATATCAGCACAGAGCCCAGAGTCTGGCTGTTGGAAGGAAGAGAAGACAGCTGGGTATTTTTTTCCCCTAGGATATTGTAAGACCCTGATGAGGCTTAGCTTACCAGAGACCCCCTGACTGAATCACATGGAGCCTGATTGACGCAAAGAACATGAGGATTTCTATTTCAGTGCACTGAGGCCATCCCTGACCCCCAGGAAAGGAGGCCACCCCGCACAGCTTGTTCAGTGAGCTTTTATACAATTTTCAGGGCAGCAGCCATTAGACACAATGTGATTGGTAGAACAGTGTGACTTTTTAAACTGATTGGTCTTTAGACTTCCCTTGTCTGAAGGTGGGCAAAGGTCCACCCTGCAGAATGTGCCCCACCCGCAGGTAGTTTCTCATCCTGCGTTCTGAGGAATGTTAATTAGCCTTTCCCTTTCGAGAGTTCTGCTACCTTCCTAAAGTTCCTGAGAGGCTACACAGATCAGGCCGGGTCTCAGCCTGAGTCTCAGACAAACAAGTTTTCTAGGGCAGAATTCAGTAGATAGGAAAGAGTTAGGGGAGGGGTCTGGGTTTTTTGTTTTGTTTTGTTTTTTTGTTTTTTGTTTTTGTTTTTGTTTTTTGGTTTTTTTTTGAGTCAGGGTTTCTCTGTGTAGCTCTGGCTGTGCAGGAACTCATCCTATAGACCACACTGGCCTCGAGCTCAGAGATCTGTCTGCCTCTGCCTCCCAAGTGCTGGGATTAAAGGTGTGCTCCACCACCACCTGGCTATTGTGGGCTGTCTGTTTGTTTTATTGGAGGAATGAAGCATATACTTGTTCTGGGAATAAGTATATGTTTGGTGACATTATTTCTAGCCCTAAGTTTTGTTTTTGAAAGCTCTATCCAGCAAATTAGGATATTACGAACAAACCCTGGAACCTCATGAAGCAGCCTGATTTGTCTGAGCCTTGGTTCCTCTGTCTACAAAATGAGGGCAGTGGTAACAGCCTCTGCCTAATTGAGCTTTTAGAAGGATTAAATAACTTAGCACATGGAAAGTGCTTACAACTTTTCACAGTGCATAGCAAGAGGCCAATAAACACTGGCTTTTCCTGTTGATGCTGGTGGAGTGGAAGGGGTGTGGTGGGCGGAGAGAAAATTAGAAATCCAAGCCGGAGAGGAGGAGGTAAGCAGGTAGCTTAACAAGAAGGGCAGCTGTGGCAGGTAGGCACTACCAAATGAATGCCATTTCAGCAGGTTTGGAGCCAGCAAGCCCTGTTGGGTGGAGGCAGAAACTCAAGATTGACCCAGTGAGAGAACCTGCCTTGCCGGCTCCAGCCACCAGGTGGCAGCAACACAAGGATTTGTGGCGGGCTTTGCTTCACCACCCATAGGGGCTTGACTCAAAAAAAACAAACAAACAAAACTAACCAACCAAACAAAACGAAACAAACCTGCCACCTACTGGCCACGCTGAGGTGTGTGTTCTTAGGCTTGCTGCTACTGCAGATGCCAGTTAGAGCAGAAGGTTGCCGGCAACTACTGTTCCCTGAGGTCTTACCAGTGATTTATCCACTGGGATGGAAGCCCAGGACAGCAAAGCCTGGAAGACCCCAGGAGATCAAGGGCACACGGCTACTGACTGGTTGGTAAGCGTGCCCTCTCTATAGCCCACCCAGAAGAACCCCCCCCCCCCCAGGCCAAGATGTTTGAAGGAAGATGAAGTAGCTGGAGTCTGGGAAACACACCCCAGGCTTTCTTGCCTTGTGCCATATTTCTTCAGATCAGAACCCATGACATCTGTGTATCCTCTCCCTCTGGAGAATTTCGGTAGCTGGAGAAGCTGGTGTTCCAGATTCGAAGGAGGAGGAATGGAGAAGCAGCTGCCACTGTGTGTATAGTCCCCATGTATTTATAGGTGTATTAAATGAATCTTAAGTTCAGCCATAAGGGGAAACACTATGGAGAACTCATGAGCATGGGGATAGGGGAGGAGCCTAAGGCCTAAGAGCACTTTTGGACACGGTAGTCAGCCACCCTTTCTCATTTGCTCAGTTGCCTTTAGGAAAGTTTCTTCTTCATAAAGGGCCGGTTTAGTTCTGGCTGCAAGAGTCAAAGGATACAAACCAGAGACCCTAAGCTGAACCTGTTAGAAGCTTAGCCTGTTTTCAGTAAGTACCCGCCAGCGTGTGCTCATTCTGCATGAGTTCAGAGCTCCACCACAGACAAGCTACAACCCAAGGGCACAGTCAACATTTCTAAATTCTGATGCCAGCCCTCAAATCCAGCAGGGGAGTAGAGAGGGGGGCACAGGCAACTCTAATGATGAGGTAGAAACTACTAAGCTTTCCGGCTGAGGCAACCTCAGGAGCTGAAAGCCAGTGAAGGGCTGCTTTATCCCCTAAGGGGTTCTGTTGTCTTGTCAGAAATAATAGTTAAGTCTAAGAAAGAAGTAGCAGTAGCTACTCCTTAGTTCCTAGCATAACAGCCTCAGGCACTGTAGGTGAAACTACAGTCAACTTCGGTCTGGACTCTCTTCTAAACATTGAATCGCAGAAGGGAGGTTTGATCCCGATTGAACAAGGGACCAGTCACGGCAGATGGAGCTGGAGGTTCAAATCCCTAGGGCCTATGTCTGATATCTCACTAGAATTACACAGGTGTTTACTTTAAAATTGTTAAAATCTACTTTCAGACATACTGAAAAAAAATTTTTTTCTTTATTCATTTAAGAAAAAATATGAAGATGTGAGTAAGCTTACAACTGATTGGCCTGTGAGAAGTCATAGAATTCATAGGAAACAAGTACTGCACACCAGCTGCCCTCTGGGCCCTTCAGACCAGAAACCAGTGTAGGACTCAAGTCAGGAAGACTGGTCCTAGAGAACAGGGAGCTGGCCGGGTCCCGAGGCCACTCACATGGAAACGGCCAGTGGACCGTGGTCTGGGCAGGTCAAGTTCTCTAGGCCTGACCACAAGATGGAAGGAGACAGATAGGTCCCTCTGCCTCCATTTATCACTTTGTTTGTGAATTTCTCCACGGGCAGATGACCTCTGCCTCTCTCTTCTTCTTTCAGGTGGGGTAGGGTGGGGTTGAGTCTCCTCAAGCTCACCACACCCCAACCTCCAGTCTCTACTTTAGAGGTCAGCCCTGGAGGCAACTCTTCCTTCCATCTCTGGGCACGAGTCTACTGGAGTTAGGGACTGACCACTGGCAGAGAAGAGTCCAGACTTTGATGGTTAAGATGTAGCGGCTTGCTATTGAGTCTTTGTTTGCTGCCCCATCTTCTTACCTGAAGAAAGAGGGGGAACTGCTTTAGAACCCCTTCTTCTTCCTGAGCCCATCTGGTACCTAGCCAAGTTCATGGCCCTCAGGATGGGAGAGAGCAGTACCCTCTCCCCTCTCTTTCCCAGTCAACACGGAATTCGAGGATGCTGTGTGCACAGCAGCTTGGAAGCCCAGGTGATAGGAACAGAGGGGCCAGTCTTACCTAGTAGGTCCAGGGACTGCAGCTTTCCTGGGGAGCTGCATCCTGCCTCGAGCGGCACTGGTGGTCCTGCCTCGAGCGGCACTGGTGGTCCTGCCTCGAGCAGCACTGGTGGCTGGTAGATTTGTTCGATGGGAAACAGGAGCTTGATGGAGATTAACAAGAGACGAGTTAAAGCGAAGTTCAGCTGACTTCATCAGAAAGCAAGGGTTCCCTCCTTAACAGTTTTCCTACCTGAAAGTAGTTACAGCAGTTACAGCTGTACAGGAGTAAGATCAAGCTGGGTCACCGCAGACATTCTTCTATCTAAGGATCTCTGTTTTTTGTTTTATTTCTTTGGATTTTGAGACAGGATCTCCCTATAATAGCTATGGTTGTCCTGGAACTCACTCCGTAGACCAGGCCGGCCTCCAACTCAGAAATCCGCCTGCCTCTGCCTCCCAAGTGTGTTGGGATTAAAGGCATGCGCCACCATGTCCAGCCCCCCCCCCCCCCCCCCCCCCCCGCCTTTTTCTTTCTTTTTCTCTTGAGACGTGGTTTTATATAGCTAAGGCTGGCCTTGAGCTTATTCTCTGGCATCTACCTCCCGAGTACCCAAACTACAGAGTGTGCTGCCATGCTTAGCCTGACCATTTTGTCCACTCTATCTTACCTCTGTGCCCTATGGCACTTGGATGCTCTTTCTGAGTTGAGAGAGAATCTGGAGCTAGGACACCTTTACCAGGTGGTATACACTGCCCAGTGAGTGGCACTCGGGTGACAGGTCTGGGAAGGACTGAGGGAACAGGGAGTCGACTGGAAGACTTGGCAGCTGCTCCCTGAAGCCGGGATGAACACTGGGAGTTGCTAGCTGAGTACTGTGGAGCTGGTCTGACAGGAATTGGTGGGCCTGTGGACAGGAGAGTAGACACGTCAGGGTGGGTCTCAGCTCCTCTTTTCCCCTTATCAGCTTCACCCACATCTTTGCTGCCGCAGTCTCACTTGCTGTTGTCCGGGCGCCGGACCCAGTTTTCCGCCGAGGTGGGAGAGTTGGTTGTGCAAGAGGAGAGCGCCCTGGCCCTGGGCTTTTGGATGCAGGGAACAGATTGCAAGTGGGTGATTCCTAAAATAGAACAAGGAACAACAACAAAAAAAAAAAGGACTAGAAAGGAGACAGTTCTGCAGCCTTAAGGCATTAAGGAAAGGAGATAGGAGGTAGGGTGTTGTCTAGAACCTGAAAGGAAGATATCAGCCAGCAAGATCTTCCTTTCTTCCCCACCCTCCTCTCTCTTTCTTTCAAAGCAGGGTTTCTCTGTGTAGCCTTGGCTGTCCTGGAACTCCCTCTGTAGATCAGGCTGGCCTCAAACTCAGAGATTCGCCTGCCCCTGCCTCTAGAGTGCTGGGATTAGAGGCGTGCACCACCACCACCACCCGGTTACTTTATATATTTACTTCTTTACTGTGTGTGACATACACATATGCGGCAACGTGCATGTGTAAGTCAGGACAGCGCGTGGGAGTGTGTTTATCACGCAGACAGTCTTCACATGTAGGTCACAGGGACTGAATGCTGCTTCATCAGCCCTGATGGAAAGTGTTGCTACTCACTGAGCCATCTCACCAACCTATTATTATTATTATTTGAAATAAGGGAGTCCAGTAGCCCAGGTTGGTCTCAAGCACAGCCTATAGCCCCCTGGGGATGACCCTGAATTCCTGATCTTCCTGGCTTTATCCAGAGTCTTGGGATTACAAGTGTGCACTTGTTTATTTACATTTGCCACATCCATTCGTGTGATGCTGGGGAGTCCAGCCCAGGGCTTTGTTTAGGCTGGGCAAACACTAGCCACCGGGCTATGTCTCCAACCCAATTTGCTTAATCCAAAGAATTCCAGGGGTAGAATAACTGTCTCCCTCTGCCCAGTAAGGGAAGCACTCTATGCCTTCAGTGTCTCCTGTACCTTGTCTAGGTGTACGCACGCACGTCCACTCTTCACACTCACCTTCTTTATGCTGGAGGGCTTCTTTCCAGATGCCACTCGAACAGCCCTGGCTGACCCCTTTTTATCACTGCTCCGGAGCCCTGTCAGGCTGCTTGGAGGTGGGGTGCTCCAAGAACTCACGGTGGGCAGCAGATCTCGGACAGGGCTGTCCTTCAGGACGAAGGTCTCCCGTCGAGGGCTGGGCTTCCCTCTGGGGCTGGGCCTTCCAGGGCCTGTACCAGCACTCTCCCGGTCTTTCAGGGCACACTCCTCCAGCTGAGCTGCCAGGCGGTTGGCTTCATCAAGGATCTCCTCCAGCTTCTCTGGGCTGAGTGGGCCCAAGCTGAACCTCACACCCTGGAGGGCAGGAGTGACTGCATTTGGGTTACTCCGATGGGAGAGGCCCCGTCGAAGTGGTTTCTCCGGACTCACTATTACTGTTATGTCCTCTTCCTCGTGACTGAAAAACAAATATGGACATATTTGGACATACTGGACAACAGAGAGCAGAAGGCATTCCTGTAGGTGAGTCGGGGACAGTCCTAAACCCTGACTCCAATTTGGCCGTGAGAACTGCTTTTAGATGAGGAAAACCTGGTTCTACTCCCATTTTGAGACAAGGTCTCAACTCTATAGACCAGAATGATCTCATATTCAAAATCCCTTCTGCCTTTTCTCTCTCTCTTCTCTCTCTCTCCCTCCCTCTCTGCACTCTAGACTATCCTGGGGGTGGGGGGGAGGTCTGCAGGGCATGCCTCAACATGCCCAAGGGCATTCACCTTTCATTTTACATTTACCCCTAAATTTCCCTACAGTTTCTCCCTTCGCACCAGCATGCAGAGATGTATCCTAGAGGCTCAATTCTACCAGAATGCTGGCATCAACTGTCCCATACTCCGCTAAATTACCAACCAAGGTTCTAGAGGTCAATAAGTTAGCAGTAAAGGGTTACAGATAAAGATGTATCGTTGGAGGAAAATAATAAATGGATAAATAGGCTGGTACCTGTCAGATGGGGACAGCCCTCCAAAGTCCAAGGTCTCATCCACGATGAACTTGATATCTGAAGGGATGAGAAGAATAAATGCCAGTTATCAGTTCTTGACAGACAGATTCTCAGGGCCTCGTCGTTCCTCCCTCCACGGCTTCCTTACCCTCTTTCAAATCCTCCATGCTCAGCCAGCATAAGCGAGTCAGCTTAGACCTGAAAGACAACATGCCTACCTCAGGTGTCTATCATCCTGTCTTAGGGCCCCATGTAGACTCGGGGTGCATTAGCTGGTGTGAAGAGGCATGGTGGTGGTAAAGCAAGATCAGCACATGCCCCTGAAGCTAGTCCGTTACATTAGGGAAAGGTGCAGAAAGCTCGTGCCCCAACATCTGATGTGCAATCCAACTCGGGCCCTGGCCTCTCCTCAGTCGGACAGTCTCCACCTCTGTCCTTTATTATTATCCGGAACTTCCCTCCCCTACCCCAGCCATCTTCCACTCCGCGGCACCACGTACCCACCACACCTCCAGCGCACACTCCGTTTCCACTCCCCCCACCTCGCCTCACGGCCGACGCAGGAAGCTTTTCTTCTATACTCTCCCAGTTCCCGGGAATAAGGCTCCCAAGAGGCGGAGCTTCGTTCGAATTTCTTAGGCTCCACCCACTCCCGCCACAACGCACAGCGATTGGTGAGTCCACGGGGGCGGGGCTGCGGCGGGAGCTGTCGGGACATCAGCCAGAGAAGATTGTCCCTTGAGCCAAAGCGCTCTTCCCAAAAAGACTCCACTGGGGGGCTACAGCGGGGCGGCAGGAGGAGCCACGAGTGCGCGGTGGCGTGTACGGGAGCGCCTCTTCCTAACCGGGAGCGAGACAAGGGGAGAACTATCCAACCCATGAGGGCCTGGAGCCCCGCCTCTTCCCCGCCTCCTGGATTCCAGTCTCTGAGACTGGGTTTCCATGCTGGGTTTCTCGCTTACTTGTAGAGACCACCAAATAGACCATCTCTCCAGCACCCGAGGCACAAGAATTTTTCATTTAGCATAAAGCCACTTCTCTGAGATATCTGGTATTTCTTTCCTTCCTGCTTCAACCTCCACCCCCAAACGATGAGTATATGGCCAGCTATTTGAGTTTAAATAAATAACGAAGAAGTCATTCTTCGAAGCACACAGTAGTAGTAATAATAATAAAAGATTCCAGGGCAGTGCTCCCTAAGTACAAAAGGATTACGTATTGCTAGAGATCTTGTTCGTGTGAAAAATTTATTTCTTCACCAGGATGCTGGAGATGTGTGGGCCTGTGAAAGTTCAGCATATTTGTTCAGCATGGTCTGACTGAGCACAGTCACTGGATATTCCACCACCTTCTACCCTAGACCTGCTTCAAGTGGAAAGAAGCCTTTGCTGTTGTGAATGTTGTTGGCTGGCTATGACCTGACTACTCTTTTCCACTCATTAATACACATGCACACGCACACACACACACACACACACACACACACGCACACGCACACACACACGCACACACGCACACACACACCATCTGTCTCTTTTCCCTTTATTTTTTGTTGTTTTCTGAGACAGTCTAATGTAGCTCATGCTGGCTTTTGAATTCACCACATAGCCAAGGATGATCCTGAAGTCCCGATCCTCCTGCCTCTACCTCCCAAGGGCTGGGATTAAAGGCGTGTGCCACATTATACTATAGGACCATCCTCTGAGACAACTGCAAACATCTGCGAACTTCTTCAGGAGTTCTGTTTTGCCTGCTCTGGAACGACCATCACAGCTGGACCTGTGGACTGTTTCTCTTCCCTCATGGAAGGAAAGGTGGGGCAGAAGGTCACGGGGGACCTTCACCAGAGTATGTGGCCAGCTCTCTCAACCAGCTGTATGCAATTCTGTCCTAATTACATATGGGTTTGGGGGCAGGTGCTAGAGGATATAAGTGGGGAGAGGCCAGGAGAAGTCTCAGGGAAGTCGGCATACCTGCTTCAAGGTCACCTCTGCCTACGCCCCTCACCCACTGCTCTGTAAGTAAACTTATCAAGTTCATTGGTTCCTCTGGATAAACTCTGGTGGATTCCTACTGTTGTTTGTCTTCGGAATGGTAAGAGAAGGGGTAGACGTGGTTTATATCTCTCCCAGGGAAGACATTTTAGCAGTAGCCACTAAACCTGGCTCTACCTAACAATTTCAAACTGGTGTTCCCTAAGGACAACAGATTTGCTAATTATTTTCTCAATTTTCCCAAGGCAGGCATGTAAATAGTAATGCTTTAGTTGGGTAAAGAGCTAATTTACAAAGTACGGTAGCAGCCGGGCGGTGGTGGGGCACGCCTTTAATCCCAGCACTTGGGAGGCAGAGGCCCGCCTGGTCTACAGAGTGAGTTCCAGGGCAGCCAGGGCTACACAGGGAAACCCTGTCTTGAAAAACCAA
>NW_022196898.1:56467306-56493663 GCF_008632895.1 Mastomys coucha | reverse complement strand
AAAAAAAAAAAAAAAAAAAAAAACCACGACAAAGTACAGTAGCTATCATCACGTGGAAGCTTCGTTCAGAAAGAGGCAGAGTAGACTCAGCCTCAAAGTGAAAATAGATCTCTTTGAAGAAAAAAAACCTTTGGATTCTTCTGAGCCAATTCACATCCCTTTCCTTCCCCCCCCCAAATGTGGCCTGATATCCCCCCAAATCCTGAAATATTTTCTCTTTTAAGCCCATGTTTCCAACCCACACTGTCTGGTGACATAGATGAGAAAAAATGGTGAAGTTCTGCCGCCTTACCAGATCGTGGCTTGAGGGGGGGGGGGGTTGAGCTTAACCTTCTCATTTGTAACATGAAGATTAAAAAAGAAAAATGACTTCCCTTCGGTTCCCGATGTGTAGAAGGCTATCTGCCCCTCCTGCCCCCCTCTCTATCTTTCTCTACTCCCCAGCACCACCACTCTGCTCTTGCTTTCCCACGCTCACTCTAGCTCTTCACTAAGGTTCACTAACCCAGGGCACCACAAGGACAGAAGGCAACTTCAGGCACCAGCAGGGTCCCATGTGCTTATGAGAACCTTTGTCGTCCTGTTGACAGTCTTCAGGGCTGATTCTCACTGTTGCCATGTGCAGCGCATTCTTAGATTGACAAACTTCCCTAGAGCCTTCCAGGAGGATGCTTACTGTGGCCGGGCTTTAACGCTGACAGAACCAAGGCTGCTGCTGAAATCCAATGCTCTACAACGCAGATACAGTTCTCTGTTATGCAACGCAGAAGCCTCTGTTATCTTTTATATAACACACCGCTTCAGACAGTGGTGGCGTAGGAGCCGGGCATGGGAGCGCATGCCTGTCATCCCAGCACTTGGGAAATCAAGGTAGGAGAACTGTGAGTTGAGGCTCTCCACACCACCACCACCATGCCCCCTTGATTCTTCAAGGCTGGGTTTCTCTTTGTAACAGCCCTGGCTGTCCTGGAACTCTCTGTGTAGACTAGGCTGGCCTCAAACTCACAGAGATCCACCTGCCTCTGACTCCTAAGTGTTGGCATTAAAGGCACCTCCCAGCTTGAGTTGAGACTCTTTAAAACATGTATATTTTATTTATTTTTATGTGTATATATAACTGCCTGCATATATGTATGTGCACCACAATCTATGTGCCTGTTCCTGCAGAGGCCAGAAGAGCGCATTTGACTACCTGGAACTGGAGTTACAGGTGGTCACTAGCCATCTTGTGGGCATTGGGAACTGAACGAAGGTCCCCCCATCTCTCCAGTTCTGGCTTGTGGCTCTTGATGACATGGCTACAATGGGCATATAGGAATGGGAGGAGCCATCAGCATCTTTACAGAGCCCATTACAGAACATCTTCAATATGTGACTTGTTATAAGATGTAGATAAACAGAAGCAAGAGAAACAACATCCCGAGGCTCGGGTCTCGGGGCTCCGGGCTCTGCCTTTGTTCGTAGGATTATGTTGTGCTGCTTATTGCTTCTTGATAGGCATGCATCCTGTAATACCAGTTTACAAAGGGAAGCCCACGGGGAAAATGGCAAATCACCTTCATCTTTTCCCATCACCCCATGCCTCGTAGAACTGAATGCAACCCTGTCATAAGCGGCCTGCAGCAATTGAGAATGTCCGAGACCTCTGTGGATAGGGGTGGGGGGTGGAGGGCGGAGATGTGGCTCACTTTGTAGAGTGCTTGCCTAGTTTGCATGAAGTCCTAAATTCAATCCCTAGGATCCCACAAACTGTGTGTGGTGGCACAGGCCTGTAATCCCAGCACTTAGGAAATAAAGTTCGGAGCATCAGAAGTTCAAGGACATCGTTAGCTTGCTTGTGGAGTTAAGACCAGGCTGGAATATATAAAACTCTGTCTCAAAAGTAAGTCAGGGAGCGGGGCAGGGAGGAAGGATGTGATTTTGTAAGAGAGACTGTGTGGATATGAAGTAAAACAGAAGAAAAAGATGAATCTTAGGGCTCTGGGATCATATAGACTGGCGGAAGGACTGTAACCTTTGTACGGCTTCTCCTTGTAGAAAGGCTTGGAAAGAGGACATTTCAAGAGTTGAGGATGTATACATTTATTTAGTCTAAGCCAAGCCAGCTAATGCTCCTTGAGAACACAGTCTTGTCAGAGTCAGGCTTCCTGGAGGCCCTGGAAAGAGAGGGTGGATTATAGCCAACAAAATAGACAGATTCCATCCGGGCTATGCTAAGACTTCTTCATGGTCCAGTGCTATAAACTCACTGCCCACCGTGCTTTGCTTCTGAGTACCAGCTGGGAGACAGAAGGGGACCACAGATAAGTAAAAATCAAGACTGACATAATACGGTATTGACAGAGAAGGCGGGGAAGGAGAAAAGTGTCTATAAGCCAGCTGGCAGAGAACGCTCTCCTGAGGAGAGTTTGTGCGTTTAATGTAGCCTTTAGGGTTTTCATTTGCTATGTATCATTGATGGGCTTAAATTAATGGCTTTGGGGATCGAATTCAGGCTCTGTATTCTTCAGCTTGGAGCTGAATGTCAGAGGGAGTGTTGGGAGCTTAGGTCTCTGTCCTTCTCTCTTGGGCCTTTCCTTCACCTTATCTATGAATGACAGGGAATTCGAAGCAGCTACCATATTCTAGGTAACGATCCAAGCGGCCCTTTGCCAGTGATGAGCCACTTGGGAACCACATACCCAAATGTTAAATTATTGTTGACATTTAACAAAAAAAAAAAAAAAATTTCTTCTGTTGAACAGGAAGAGATGTATAAAATTCAAAGGAATATGAGCAAGCAAAAAATAATAATGTGAACAAGCTGCTTTGTTTCTCACTCTGCTTATGATACCGAGGCTGAGAGCTCAGCAGACCTGTGGGTCTGTGGTGGTGGAGACTCTGGTCTCTTTCTCTTACTTCCCACGCAGCTGCTCTTCCCACAGAGTCCCCTGATTAGGTGGAGGCAGAGGCTCACATTCTCCGAGGATTATTGGGTCTCAACCCTATCACTGACCTGCGTAGAAACACACAGGCTATGACAGAAGCCTGTGTCATACCCTCTCTCTACCAGTTCCCTCTGCAGAGCTGAAGAGCTGATAGTGTTAGGATTAAAGAAAAAAAAAAAAGAGTGTGGATGGTGGTGCCGGTTCTCAACTTTCATCCTGGCACACGGGAAGCAGAGGCAGGTGGATCTCTGTGAGTTCAAGGCCAACCTGACCTACAGAGTTAATTTCGGGGCAGCTAAGGCTACACAGAGAAACCCTGTCTCAAAAAAAGGAAAAAAAGAAGAAAAAAAAAGTCACCAGGGGCAGATGGTTGAGAGGCTCAGGTTCACCCCAAACTTATCAGCAGCATTCGCCAGGATCGTGTAATAATCTACCAAGACGCCATTTCCTCCTCCCTTACCTTCCGCGGATATCCTGTCTTCTTAGCATAGCCTTAATGAGGAGCTGCAAAAATGTAGACATTTCTCAATGTTAACATTGCATAGAACCTCTGGGAAACTGTCTCCCAGAGCACTGGGAACGGATGTCCCACTTACGCTTCGGGGGTGTCCGCACTTCTAGCTGGGGAGTCTATACATAGAGAGTAGGATATAAAAAGGCCCACTCATTCCTGACTCATGCAACAACACTTAACTACAGCCTTCTGTGTGTGTGTCAGCAACTAGGCTGGACACTGGGGACAGAGAGCTTTGTTTATGGTTTAATTGGAAGACAAATTGGTAAGTAAGATAATTATAAAACAATGTGCTGGGACAATATGACCATACTTATTGTATATAGGTATGAGATTCTGGGGATTAAGGAAAGATGTTAAAAAACATACCCGACCCCAAAACCCAATATGTTGTAATGGAGGTTCCAACAAGGTAGCAAGAACGGAGAGATGGATGGGTTAGAGAGGAAGTGGGGGGTGGGCAGCATGACCTATGACTAACAAGCTTCCTTTGCAGGGCTCCTGCACTGGGGCAAAGATCAGAGGGCTCTTTGCCTCCAGAGTGTCATCTCCCAGCTGACAAAGCAGCTAACCTCCACATACTTCACACTAGTCCTTTAAAAAAAAATGGAATTAGTGATTCTTCCTGTACCATTGACTCATGATGCACAGAAATGAAACCTTGGGTGATAAGATGGGCTCCTAGGGCATCTTAACAGTGACAGTGAAACTAGGGCCCTAAGGCAGTTGTGGTTTAATTGTCATGTCTTCGTTACCTAGGAGACACATCTCTAGGCATGTCTGGGAGGGTGTTCCTAGAGGGTTTTAACTGAAGAGGGAAGACCTACCGTAATCCTGGGTGACATCATCTCGTAGTGTGGGTGCCTATGCTGAATAAAAGGGGATAGAAAGAAAATACC
The DNA here is from genome assembly GCF_008632895.1 of Mastomys coucha. NCBI lineage: Eukaryota > Metazoa > Chordata > Mammalia > Rodentia > Muridae > Mastomys > Mastomys coucha. The sequence continues at coordinate 56,489,323 of NW_022196898.1, read as the reverse complement.
CGGCGAGCATTAGCGTTCAGCTCTCTCTGCCTCCTGATGTGTCCAGATGTGAGGAAGCAGTCTCCTGTTCCTCCTGCTGCTACCCAGCTCCACTCCTGCCCTATTTTCTACCCTGTCATGACAGACTGTGTGTGCCCTCAAGCCCTGAGCCAAATTAAGCCCGTGGTCAAGTTGCTTCTTGTTGGGTATTTGGTCACTGCAGCAGGTAATGGATATAAAGGGAGGGCCTTTCCATCTCAGCTTGTGTCAGTCAGTCTTGGAGGGTGTCACTAGAGACACTAATTCTCCCGTCTTTACCTTTAACATCCACCCGACAGTCCACAGACGCCTCCCCCAGAGCATTGATGGCCTTGCAGGTGTAGATGCCTCCATCAAAGGGGCTAGGCTTGCGGATTTCCAGCGAGCAAATCCCCAGCTGACTGAGGGCTCTATACTTGGGGTTGCCTTGGAGGTCCATCTTGTTCTTTAGCCAGATGATCTTGGGCTGGAAGATGAAGATGAAGATGAAGGGATGCAGAACAGCGTAGAAGCCAATTGTCCTTTCTGCACTTAGTGTCTGGGGCCCTGCCTTCAGGCTTGGAGATGACAGCTTTCTGCAAGGCTCCCTGCCATCATGCTGTGGAAAGATTCCCCTTGCGGTACCTTTAAGCACTGGAGCCCCTTCCTAGGTTTGAAGACAGTGCCTGAACCCTAGTCCACTTCAACAGATATCCCTGACCTAGAAGAAATTGCTCAGGAGCCATCATGGGCATCAACTTCTACTTTTTAAATTTTTAAAAAAAATTTTTTTTTTGGTTTTTCAAGACAGGGTTTCTCTGTGTAGCCCTGGCTGTCCTGGAACTCTCTCTGTAGACCAGGCTAGCCTCGAACTCAGAAATCTGCCTGCCTTAGCCTCCCAAGTGCTGGGATTAAAGGCGTGCGCCACCACCACCCGGCTAAAAAATATTTTTGTTTTAAGACTGGGGGCTGGAGAGACGGCTCAGTGGTTAAGAGCACTGGCTGCTTGCTCTTCCCGAGGTCCTGAGTTCAATTCCCAGCAACCACGTGGTGGCTCACAACCATCCGTAATGGGATCCGATGCCTCCTTCTGGGGTGTCTGGAGATAATTACAGTGTACTTATGAAAATAAAGCAAATAAATAAATCTTAAAAAAAAAAAAAGACAGGGTCTCACTATGTAGCCTTGGTTGTTCTCAGTGTATAGACTAGGCTAGCCTCAGACTCACAGAGATCCACCCCACCTCTGTTCTATGACTAAAGGTACGTATTACCACACCTAGCTATGGGTTCCACTCAAAAACTATTTTAAAATATCATTTGTGAGTACGGAGGGATGTACTGGTGCCGTAACTCGTGTGGAGGTCAGAGGAAAACATACAGGTGTTAGTTCTTTCTTCCCACCATGTGGGTGCCAGGGATTGAACTCAGGTGGTCAGGGAGCAAGCACCTTTACCCACTGAGCCACCTTGCCAGCTCACAGTCTCCCTTTTGTTTGTTTGTTTGTTTGTTTGCTTTTGTTTTTGTTTTCATGTTCACACAGTGATTCATTCCTATTCAATCCCCACTGTTTGTAAGTGGTTTCTGTGCCGTTTGTTTTTAAAGTGGTTTCTTACTGGCTTTATCACCAGTCTCCTTTCAAGGTGTCGTCTCCACACAGTTTGGCCTGTACTTGTAACTCAAGTTATTTGGTAAAGGCCACTAATGGGGTGGACTTCAAAGACCAGATTGCAAGCAGAGCAGTGTGCATGTGCATAGCCCCGCATAGACACGGTGTAGGGAATGAATAAAGAGAAGCCAGTGGGAATCAGATGCTTCTGCCAGACAACTATCTGGAAGTGACATCTTTGTACAGGAGGACCCAACACTCCAAGGGAACATCATTTCCTTCCATCCATCTTGAATTACAGACTCTGCCCTGACAGTTCCTAAGTAACTGGCTGTCGAGGAGGCAGATGGTGGCTCTGGTAGCAGATGTTCAATTAGGATGCCCTGTGATATAGCTCAGGTTAGGATGGGATAGTAACAGGAAGCAGCACAGGATGCCCCACCCCTGGAAGCTTACCACTCACCCTGGGAGAGGCACGCACACAGCAGAAGAGCTGGGTATCATAGCCGGTGACTGTAGTGCAGTCTGCCAGCGGCTGGGTGAACTTGGGAGCTTCTGAGAGGTCCCGCTGGGCAAACCCCTTGGCCTTGTAAACTGTAGCTGTGGGCATCAAGAGGAACCATGGCGCAGCTCGTGAGAACTCCGTCTAGCTTCGGCTCTGTTTCTTCTTAAGTCTTGTCAGCCCATGGTCTTAACTTCCTTACCTGCTTTCTGGATGTGGGCAAGGTCAGCTGTGACAGGGGCTGTGTCACTGAGGCCACACTGGTTCTCCGCAAAGACACGGAAGGCATAGGAGTTGCCAACAATGAGATCGGAGACAATGCAGCTGGTTCGGTGATAACGCTCCAGTACTGTGAACCAGAGCTGTGGGGTCCCCAGGAGATGACACGTGTGAGACACCTGTGCTTTGTTTGGTTTATTGCTTTTTTTTAATCTTGTCCCGTGTGGAGCTACTGGAAGCTCATCCAGGATGCCTCCCTCCCTTCTTCCCAGCTGCACCTCACCCCAGATTTTCTGTCAGCCTTCTGCACCGTGTATCCCAGGAGAGCTGTATTGCCTGTATCTTGTGGAGGTGTCCATTCCAGAGTAGCATTGGCGCCCCAAACGTCCACCAACTTAATACTCTGAGGAGGACCTGGCTTCTCTGGAAGAGCAAAGCCATGCATGGCAGTGGGCCCTGGGCAGCCCACATGTGCTGACCTCACTTAGAGAATACCCTCGGCCCCTTTCTCTGCTTAGATTCTTCCCATCACCTACCACCCTGTCTGAGACTCTCTGGGATAGCTCCCGTTCAGCCGAGAGATGCTAGAGACTACCTCTTCTGTCCCCCAACCTTACCGATCACCAGGATATTGATGGTGGCAGTGGCCTGCAGCCCACCAAGCTGCACACAGAGTTGGTAGCATCCTGAGTCGGTGCGTTGGGCCTCTCTGATGAAAAGAATGGAGTCGTGTTCCCCGTTCCGCACGCTGACGCGACTGCTGTCCAGGGCGTGGCCATTGTGAGTCCAGGTGGTTTGAGGTTTGGGCTTACCCTGGGCAGCAGGGATAAGGCTGAGCATCCCCAAGATGTTCATAGACCCACACATTCCCCCTTCTGCTCTAGCTTCTGCCAGTCTACCCCAAATCCACAAGATATCTTGACATGGAGCTGCATTCCTTGAGCTAGAGGGTTTTTTTTTTCTAGACTCCTGCAAGAGGCTCCCTCCTTTCATTGTAGTCTCAAGAGACAGGGGGATGGCTTCTGAGCCTTTCCCCCTCTGAGAATTTTGGTCATGGATACTCAGGGTAGCTGGGTGGCTGCTCCAACTCCTAAGAACCCTCTAAAACGGAGGGTCTCCAAACCTCTGCAGACTGTAGGGCCAGGCTTGGCATTACCTCCTCTCATGGGACACCCCTGTCCTAGCCAAACCCAATCTTAGAGAATACCCTCGACCAGAGTGGGGAATGGTGGTGGTCTGGCCTCAGAGTGGTACTGCGGATCCTCATTCAAGGCCAGAAAGACTGCCTTATTCCTAGGTCTACTTCTAAGCCAAAAACCTTAACCTGGTGTCAGCATGGGGCTGGTGTGATTACCTGGAATGGGATTAGTAGATTCACTGTCTCTCCAACCTTCCGGATGTAAGTCTGCCTCAGGGCCCGAGGTAGCCAGATCTTGGGGTGCTCTGAGTGATAGAGAGAGAATAGGAAATGAATACACAGAGGAAGTAAGCATTCTGTGGACAGTGGCCCAGGTGGCCACCAGTTTAAGTCCTTATCATATGGAATGTCCCTAGACCCACCATTATGCTGTGGATCAAACACAGAAGTCTCAGTCACTCTAGAGACTTACCATTAAACCACACACCCATATCCTTCCTATTGTGCCGGGATTTGGGGAGCAGTCGGCTGAAGGAGACCCTGGAAAGATTGAGGTCTCCAGAAAGAACATGGGAGCTGGGTATGGTGGTGACTGCCTATAGTCTCAACACCTAGGAAGTAAAGCTTTGTTGTAACAACACTCCCCTCCCTAAACACCTGGGCTCACAGCCTGATAGTTCTTTTAATTTGTGACTCCAGACTATTGGCTTTCCACCCATTTGAGTTTTGTTCCTTTCCAATGGGTGGAGACCAGTCTTCACAGCTTGTCTTTCCAGTGTCCTTAATAACAACATTGCTGTCCAAGTGAAACTGACCTCCTGGTCGGGTACAGACCTCAAGAGAAAGCTTTCTGCCCTACAGGCGTCAACAACCTGTCCTGCCACAGAGACAAAGCAGCGTCATCCCAAAGTGAGCCAGTGTCTGGGTCCCTCCTTCTGCATGGCCATTCCATCCCTACAGTGTGGCATTCTTATCATCGGTAACAGATCACTTCGTACAAGCAGAGTCTGGGGAGTCTTGGGGCCGTCCGTCACTTGTCCTTGACCTCCAGGCACATAAGCACTGGGGAACTGGGTATCTTTATTGCTCTCAGGATACAGGCAAGAGATGCTCAGGAGTTTGGAGCCTGGATGTCCTGCTCTCAGGAGGATGCTGTGGGCTACCTTGTTTGTGGAAGAGCAGACATCCCTCCTGGCTCACTTGGGGACCATTTTTCCGCCTACCCAGGGCTGCCGTTTCCTTCTTCCTCAAAGGCAGTCCCCTGTCACTTTTTAATCTCAAGAAGAATGTGACAACCCCTAGGTTCCCACCAACAACCCAAGACTTCCTGCCAACATGTATTCCTTGCAGTTGAAGAAATTCCACCCTCTGGTACATTCCTGTGGCAAACAGCATAAGTGCCCGACAGGGCATTCCAAGCTTCCTGATAATACACATTCCCCTGAGAGTACATTCCTGTGTGTTCACCACAACACAAGTATGTTTGCTTATAGACTGAACAGCTTAAATACATACATTGTATAAAGCAACCCTTTAAATGATGACAGTTGAGAGAAAATAGAGATCCCACTGTCTTCCTCTCAGGTCCTACTTTGCAGACTACCTCCTTCCCCTCATTATGATCTCAAACTGTGATGGCTCAGTGGTTAAGAGCACTGACTGTTCTTCTGAAGGTCCTGAGTTCAAATCTCAGCAACCACATGGTGGCTCACAACCTTCCGTAATGAGATCTGATGCCCTCTTCTGTGTGCCTGAAGACAACTACAGTGTACTTACATAAAATAATAAATAAATCTTTGGGCTTGGAGCGGGCAGAGACAGCGAGGAGAGGTCCTAAGTTCAATTCCCAGCAACCACATGATGGCTCACAACCATCTGTACAGCTACAGCGTACTCATATACATAAAATAAATAAATAAATCTTTTTTTAAAAAAGAAGTTAATGTGAGCGCACAGGGCTTGCCAACCGTCTCCTGTATCTGGTTTTATTATTTTGCTTTTCTTAACTGGGTTGGACCTTGGTTGGTCTCTACCTTTGGAAACATGAGTGACCTCAGTAAGAACAGGGCAGGCAAGGCACTCAGGCTGCCCAGTGACCCTGCTCTGTCTGCTCTCTGCTGACTTTGGTGACAGGGGATGGGGTGGCAACAATGGAGTGTTGTATGATGTGTTCCTTTCCTGTGGCCTTTTTTTTTTTTTTTAAAGGAGGGAAGTGTTTGGAAATGAAGGTCAAAAAACCCTCATTTTGTTGGCCTTGGTTGTCCATTGTTGGGCAAGGGAATAACCTTTTACACTTGCCAAAGAATGGGCTCTTCTGTCCCTGTGCTATCTACAGACTATCGGAGTAACCCAGATCTTAGTGAGCACCCAGCAAGTCAAGCCAACTGGAGAGGGGGAGGCTCTGAGAGACACCAATTTGCTGATCTCCAGGGGGAGGTGTGGAGTTGTGCCTGGCACACAGGACTCCTGTCTCCCTGGCTGGGATCAGATATCCCAAGGACCTGTCTCCAAAGCGTGGCTCATTCATCCAGTCTCCCACCCTCCTCAGTATCTTCCTAGACCTAGGTGCCAGAGTCAGGACCTGGCATGACCTCCAGTCACCCAGGAAGAGGAGGAAGAAAGAAGGCAGAAGGCTAGGCTCAAGGACCAAGAAAGGCTGAGTTGAGGGCACAGGAACCAGGCTTCAGGCCGGGAGATGCACTAACTAGCCCTAGGCCAGGCTTCAGCATCTGGACTTCTGATTGATGTGAGCTGATGTCTGTTTCCACCTGGCATTTCTTTCTTTTTTTTTAAAGATTTATTTTATTTATTTTTATGTGTATGAGTACACTGTAGCTGTACAGATGGCCATGAGCCATCATGTGTGTGTCTGCTGGGAATTGAACTCAGGACCTCTGCTGGCCCCGTTCACTCTGCCCCGCTCGCTCCTACTTAATTCACTGTAGCTGTCTTCAGATGCACCAGAAGAGGGCGTCAGATCTCATTATGGGTGGTTGTGAGCCACCATGTGGTTGCTGGGATCTGAACTCAGGACCTTCGGAAGAGCAGTCGGTGCTCTTACCAGCTGAGCCATCTCCCCAGCCCCAACCTGGCATTTCTTATTTTTTACAAATATGTCTTAGAAAAAGTTAGCTTTCTTTCGCACACACTAGAGAGAAAAATGACAGGAGCAAAAGCTCAGGTGTGCAGAGCTGGGAGGATTTGTGAAACAGCCTTTGAGTTTACTGAGGAGTCCGTTGGAGCAGCTGGAGGAGAGAGGCTACCGTGGACATTCTGAGTTTGGGAGGCTCTCCTTCCCTGCAGGGCTCCCCGATGCTCTTTATGTATAAGAAGCCACTGACAAGATGATCATATTGAAGTCACAAGGGTGTCCCTGATTCTCAGAAGGATGAAGAGACGCCCCAGGGGAGAGCCACGGATGGCCTTGAGAGTAACCACATACTGGTCAGTAAAGAGGGGCTGGCAGCTAGTGGTGCCTTGTCAGCATTGAGTTCTGTCACCTCCCAAATTCAACCTAGTCAGCAATCTGACCCTCTGCTCAGAATGTTAACTGAGGGCTCCTTGGAGGCCTCTCTCTTCGAGCCTCCTGTCAAGTGAGGTGTAAATTGGACTGACCTTGGGAGGCTTCCCCATCACACCCAAGGGCTTTTCCTCCTCAGATGTCAGGGAGCTCAGCCTCAGTGTTCTTAGGTCAGGACTGATGACCACAGGCCTGGCAGAGGCTGGGCTGGAGCATTTTGAAATGTCCTTTGAGAAACAGTGACTTCTGAGCCAGTTTGTTCTCAACACTTTTCTCACCAATAGAATATTAAGTCTCAAAAATGGAAAGCTTGTTTCAAGTCACAAGATCTTGGTTAGCCTACTGTCTACTCCAGTTATCCTACTGTCTACTCCGAGTTTTGTTTTTTTTTTTGAGACAGGGTTTCTCTGCATAGCCCTAGCTGTCCTGGAACTCACTCTGTAGACCAGGCTGACCTCAGTCTACTCCAATTTTAATGTGCTGAAGTTCATGCCCAGTTTTTTCCTTCAAAGGAAATCATTGGTCATATCCCCTCACAATTTTCTTCTACATGGTCCTTCAGTAATCTTCTTGAGGTTGTATGGTCCATACATTGCTCCTAACTATGGCTTGGAGGGAGAAGAAAAGAGTAGATGCCCTGGGGGTTGGGTGGAAACAGAGACAGACAGAGACAGAGATGAGACAGAGACGAGACAGAGACACACACAGAGAGGTATATATGAGTGCACATAAACGTTTAGATTTGCAAGTATGTATCCATGCAATCAGGCATGCATACATACATAAACACATGCCTGTGTAAGTGGTTACCAAAACAAGGGCAAGAGGTTTGAAACCATCTATAGATTTGAAAGTAAATATTTCCAGGGATTTGAGAACTATGCACCAGAATTTCTTTGAGAAATATTTATGGCTGCCAAAGGTATAGCCTTAGAAACTTGTTTGGTAGTATGTGGTCAGAAAAGAATGGGGAGACCACACTCAGAAAAACCTTGTAAAGGATAACAGTGTCACCCACTTATAGACTGTGAAAGCAAAATTAGGAAAAGCAAAATGATATAGGAGCAGAAAATGATTCTCTGTGATAGACTCATCATCCCTTGTCTGTCTTGCTCTCATGGTTAGTGGCTTTGGCCCCCACTCACTGCCTGAGTCTTCCACATTACTCCATTGTAATGTGGTAATTTCAAAGTCTGTCCTTCTAATCCATGCAGTACCACTCACAGCCTGGCTTGTTGTAAAAAAGTTAGGGATGTGGCACCAGATTTATGAAGTGAGGGCATGACGGCTCCAAGATATGGTGGAGGGGGAAGGTCTTTATCACAGGTATGGGCAAGAGTGCAGCCAGAGGCATCCAGAGCAGGGAGAGAAAGTAGTGGGTTATACAAGACCAGCAAACGGAACCAGGGCCATGAGAGGAGAGAAGGGGCCAAAAGAGAGAGGGGTCAAGAGAACGGGGCAGGGGAGGGCAAGAGAGAGCCAAGAGAACAAGAGAGTGCATGGCTGAATTGCAGGCTTATATAGGAAAGAGAAGCTAGAAGAAAGGAAGCTTATGAACTGGAGAAGTTTAGGGGAGGAGCAGAGTGAGAAGAGCTGAGAAGGAGCCACAGGTACTGAGGGAGCCTGGAGGCCAGCAGACACTGCTCTGTTAATAGGAACCACAGTTAGCCATGTGTCCTGACCCTCACTGCTTCAATGCTTGCTTCCGCCATTGGTCATGCTTCAGATCTAGACATGCGACCTTCCTGCAATTTGACTTTGAAGTGTTACACTCTTTCCACACCTCCATAACAGAGACGGCTCATTGACCACCCACTCAGGTGCAGTGTCTTCACAGTATCTCTGAGCATCGGCTGCCCCAGATCCCCGCTCTGTGGGCTAGGTACTCTCTCTCTCCACTGAAAGGGAGAGTACAACAAGGGGTAGGGATTGCTTCCATGCCAGGGTTTGTAAGAAGTGACTTTTCTGTGCCCCGCCCCAATCCTGCTGTCAATAGGCAGCTGATCATAGGGTCCTTCAAGTGTCAAGGCCCCCATAGAGATAAGGGCAGTATCCCTGAATTGCCTCATGGAGAATTATCTACTTAACAGGGACACTTATTTCTAGATCTGTACTAGCAGTAAGAAGCTCAATTGTTCTCCAGCTGTGCTGGCTTCTTCAGCTGGTATCCAACTGATAACAGATTCTTATGCTTTGCCTTCTCTCCCTTAATCCTGCCATATTGCAATCCTGTCATGCCGCTGAGATATGTCACCCCACCAAGCACCTATTTCATGCTGCCTATCACTCTCTCCCCCACCAGCTAGGAGTTCATGGTCATGTGACACCCACTTTCTTGCATCATCACCTAGATCTTTCATCTCTCTTTCACTTCACTACACCCTCTTGGCAATGCCCAATCCTAGTCAAATAAAGCTTCCACCTACACAGTGTCTATGTGCACACAGGCAAACATGTAGGAGAAAACAACAACAACGACATGCTGACTTGATATCAAAATACTATGTGCATGTGTATGAAACTCTGGACAAATAGACAATGTATGTATGAGATGTGACACCTTAGAAAGGGGCATCAAAGTTCTTCCCTCCCACCAACTCCCTCAGCTTTTGAAAATCCAGATGTGAAGTGTGAATCACAGTATGTCAATCATCTATTAAAATGGAATTGGTTATTTATGCAATTAAAAATATGCTGATTTGCCAGGCAGTGGTGGCGCATGCCTTTAGTCCCAGCACTTGGAAGGCAGAAGCAGGAGGATTTCTGAGTTCGAGGCCAGCCTGGTCTACAGAGTGAGTTCCAGGACAGCCAAGGCTATATAGAGAAACCCTGTCTCAAACCAGCCCCCCCCCCCCAAATGCTGAGTTGATTATTATGCTGCTCCTGGATGGACCTTAATATGTATATTTGAGACAGGGCTTTGTACATAGACCAGGCTGGTTTTGAACTCACAAAGATCAATCTGCCTCTGCCTACCAAGTACTGTGATTCAAGGCATGTACCACTACCCCCATTCCTGATGGCGCTGACAGGCCTATCCCACTGCCTCAGCTTACTCAGTCTGCTGTCCCTCTTTCTCATCAGCAGATGATCTTGCTGGTGTCTAAGAAGCACCCACTGTCTTTTCTAAACACGGTACACACACACACACACACACACACACACACACACAAACAATCCCTAAAACCTATACTCGATCATGTCTCATGTCAGTTCTTATTTAGAAGCCTGTTCTGGCTGCCTTTCCATCCCAGAATCAACCCATCCTTCAGTGCTTGCTTTGGCTTGGTACCTCTCTGCTCCCCCGTCCCTGCATTTTCTCCTCCCACGTCGCTATAGCCACAATAGCCCAAGCCTTTATGAAGAACATTTCTGTCCCAGGACCTTTGTGCTTAGCCTATCTACAGAGAAAATAGTCCACTTAAATACCTATGATATTGCTATCCAAATTGTTCCCTATTTGTCAGGCCTTTGTTCATCACCTTATTTGGAGCATGAAGTTTGCTTGCCTTCTTTCCTCTGTTATGTTTGGCACCATCTGACCCACACTGTCTACTTATTTATTTGTCTCTCTTCTTCTATTAGAATATACCTTGAGGCTGTCATTTTAAGTAACTTTGCTTGTTTAACCGCACCTAGGATACTGTCTGGCATATAACAGGTAAGGAAGTAAGTATTTGTAGGGGAAGGAAAGAAAAACTGAAGGCAGGCTGGTTCTTCCTGGGCATGAGATCGATTCCTGTGTCTAGAAGACTCTCAGAGGGATGCAGGTGCATAGTCATTAGGAACGATTCTGTTGAAATTAGCAGTTGACCTTCCCTTTTCTGGCTCAGGGCCCGTATTCTCCTACTCAAGGGTTCAGCCCCTTCCCTAGCCTCCCCTTTTGGCTCCTTTGGGTTTTGACTCCCAGACACAGTACCTCTGTGGGGCACTGAAGACAAATGGAGCCAATGCCAGCAGCATCATCCTGCTGCTTTGGTCACGTGGTTAGACTGAAAGCCTATTATTGATCAGGCGCAGCTCATTCTGATTGTGCCAATGAATGTCTGCCTGCTTGCCCTTTCCTGCGGTCACACGCTCCCTTCAGACCCTGTGCCCTCTGTGAGGAACAGGCAGTGTCAGGAGGCAGACAATCTTTGGAACTCTCAGAGAACTTTGGAGTCAGCAGGTCCCGTACGGAGTGTCCTTTAAAATTTCTGGATGGGCTCCAGAGGCACTGTGAACCTCAAAAGCCTTTTTTTTCAGAAGCCTTTTTTCTTTTTTCTTTCTTTCTTTCTTTTTTTTTTGATTTATCTTTCCAGAGTTGAGAGTCCATAGCTTTTTTTGTTTGTTTGTTTGTTTGTTTGTTTGAATAAGGTTTCCTTGGGAGTCCACATCCATCAAAGGGATAAGGACATTGCTCACATTCAGCTCTCAATTTACAGAGGAGAAAATGAGGGCTCAGAGAAATGTCCTGATTCTTCTCTGGTGGCAGGATAGAGCTAAGATTTGAACTGGCACCATTAGTTTTTCAAAAAGCTAATAGATGCACACAGATTTTGTAATATGTCAAAGGATATTCGTTTGTTTGTTTGGTTTGGTTTGGTTTTTTGTTTGTTTTTTGAGATAGGGTTTCTCTGTATAGCCCTGGCTGTCTTGGAACTCACTCTGTAGACCAGGCTGGCCCAGGCTAGCCTCGACAAAGGGTACTCTTACTGCCACTCATTTCTCTGTGGAGTCACTAGCAGTGCACGGAGTTGCTGTACGAGAGGCTGGGGCTTCTGGTTGGGATCTAGAGCCTGAAATTGCCAAAGCACCCCACCCTCCAAGCAGTGGAGAATCTTCATGACCCTTCTCTGGTGGCATGGTTAAAATGGATGCCACTCCCTTCAGAGTTGGGGAGTTAGGGGTTCTGGCTCTTCACCCCATCTTGGCCTTCCAGGGGAAGAAATTAGGTTTCTGTCTCTACTGTCTCATCTTAGGATGCTCATGGCAGCTCTCCTATCTCAACAGTATAAACCCCGCCAGCTCTTGACAATCAGGCAGCTCCCACTGGGATCTTCTTTAGGGTGAGGGGTGGACAGTTGTGCTCTGGGCCCTTGTTGGAGACAGAACTTGGTTGTCATATCTTTCTTGGAAATGTTCCCATGTTGGTTAAGCCTCTTCCAATGCTGATCAGCCATCCTTCTAACTGACCTTCTCAGGAGATGTTCAAAGTCATTTTACAGAGAACAAACTTAAATGGAGCAGTTGAATTGATTTGTTCAAGGTCACTGTGGTGTGAGAGTCACTCCGGGGAAAGGAGCCTGGGGCATTGCCTGCCAGTCTAGAACTTCATTTTTTTCTCCTACTTCTTTCCTTTCTAGGAGTTCATGGGCTTCTCATGTGCGGTTTTCAAATCTTCTGTAATCTAAGGGGTTATAACGCTGGGACTTTGTTGGGCTAAATGTTTCATCACAGTAACAGGGCTGCTATAGGTCGTCACAAAGAAGGGAAGAGCTATTTCCCATCTCTCCCCTGGGTCTGCAGACCCAGGTACAGTGGAGACACACACCGTGTCATTTGGCTCCCAGCAGTTGCCCAGGTGAGCTGTGGTGGTGACAGTTGGCACTGGGGCAGGTAGGAGGTTGATGGGGTAGGCACCACGTACCCTTACCTGGAAACTGGAAATGGAATGCTTTTCCCAAAAGGCTCTTCTTCCTCAGAGCTCTGACTTTGAGAGGCCTTGGCCAGTGAGCCAGTGTGGGGTGTTAGGGTAGGCCCTGATGCGGCAGCATGGCCCAGGCAGAGGCTGCCCAAGATACTCAGCCTCATACATAGCCAACAGTTTGGGAATCATTCTTATTCCACTACAAATGGCCACTCTCTCTCCTCCGTTCCCTTCCCAACGGGGTATTTGGTCTACTGGGTCCTCCAGGACCTGTGACTGGTTTTGATGGTAAAAATATAAACAGATCATTGCTGGTCACTGTGAAATGTCAAAAACATCATTCACTGACTTCTCAGCTAAAGAATAAAATTACAACAGGGACATTTGAGTAGCAAGTCACAATTTGAGAGGGAAGGTAAGGGCTTCCAGAATATTCCTGCATTATCCTAACTAGAAGTTCCCTAAAGTTATAAAAGGTTACACACAGGGGTGGGATAACCCCTAAGGTATATTCAGGGCAGTAGGAAGTTCCCCCCCTCCCACACACTCAGCATCCCCACCCTTACAGACTGCCACGGGTCACCTTCAATAGAGGGCAGGAGCTGCAGAGAGGGGCTGCCTGCCTCCCGTTGATGTGAAGTCTGGGGTCCTCTAGCATCCGCTGGGTCAGCAGCTTCTTCTACCTGCCGCTGGGAGCGTGAGGCTATCTCTGGTGTGGTGGCTGTCTCCATGCCGGGGTCCAGCTGAAAATTTTCTTGGTTGCTGGTGAGGGAGGGGCTGTGCACCTGCTGTCCAGGCTGGTCTCCCTGGGGTCACAGTCACAGGCTTATGTAAGTGGGTTGGCTTTTCCCCACCCACCTACTCCCACTGAAGGGAGAAAGTATGGGCCAGGAGAAGAGAAGGATCAGAGAGCTGCCCAGAATAGCCACAGGAGGAGGGCTGAGGTGGCCCTGTTATCTTGGGAGTGAGATGACACCCTACAGCATTAGGAGGGAGGGGAGGGTGTGAGCACAGAGTCTATGCGAGGGACTCTGGCTTTGGGGGGAGGCCTGAGCGGCCTCTGTTCCTGACCTCCAGCTCATTCAACAGGGCGTAAGGTCCCAAGACCAGTGAACTCTCAGGCACACCGCTGGCTATTCCCACACTTGTTGAACAGCAAGCGGGTCATTGAAAAGCTGGTCTCCATACCTTGGCCTTCATGGGGACCTCCCTTTGCTGTCCCAAGGGCAGGGAAGGGGAGGGAAGAGGAGGGGAGGAGGGGAGGAGTGGGGACAGGCAGTCAGTCCTCTGTTCCCAGACTAGTTGGCTACACTTTCAGCTCTGTCATCAGCTAGTTATGTGACTAGTGACACCCCATGATCCCTCTGACCCTCTTTGTATGTGTGTACTGGGGGTTTTCTCCCATCTACTCTGTGTGTATATGTGTGTGTCTATGTGTGTATGTACTAACCCCCCCCCCCCCGTGTGTGTATGTGTACTGGGACTTGTCTCCACTCTTCCCTGTGTGTGTATGTGTATGTGTGTGTGTCTACTTGGGCTACCCCTATGTATGTGTATGTGTACTGGGACTTGTCTCTGCTCTTCTGAGTGTGTGTGTGTGTGTGTATTGGGGCTTGAACCCAGGGCCTTGCACTTGCTAGACAAGCCCTCTACGACAGAGCCACTGAGCTACACCTCACACCCCCAGCCTCTCATAAGTTGGGTTTCATTTGTGAGATGGAGATAATAATAACCATAGGGTTGTTGTGAGGATTAGAAGAGGTAATCTCTATAAAGTGCTTAGCAGAGTGTAGCTGACTAAGTGTTGGATAAATGGAAACTATTTTTAGGTCAGACCGGCATTTCCCCCTTTGAAAGCTGTCAATGGCTCTCTTCCCTATGAGATAAAGCACAGATGAGGTGAGAGGCAGCCTCACAGGGAAGGAAGCTCCCCAGAGACAGGGACGTGTGACATTTGGCTGTACCATTCAGCCACCAGCTAATGGCTCTGAACCTCAGGTCTGTGTAACTAGGGTTGCTGATGCCAGGACTGTGTGTAGGATCCAATGGCCAGCCCACAGTCAGTGCTCGCTAAACCCACGCATCCCTAGCTGATCGCTGTGCTCATCCAGTCCACTCCACATTGGACCCTCCACTCAAATTATATGGTTTCTTATCATAGCCCCCTTTCCTAACTGTGCTTATCTAAAAAGCTTCCCTCTTTTAAAAATGTATATCATGTGCATTCCCAGTGCCAACGAAGGCCAGAAGAGGTTATCAGATCTTCTGGGACAAAGTGAGCTGCCACAGGATGCTAGGACTCAAACCCAGGGCTCTAGCACACATTTGAAGGTCAGAGTCAGTTCTCTCCTTCCACCATGTGGGTCCCAGGGACTGGACTCAGATAGCCACATATATATATATATATATATATATATATATATATATATATATATATTCCCCCTTATTTATTTATTTATTATTTATTTATTTATTTAATTCATTCATCATTCACCCATTCACTTTACATCCTGACTGCTGTCCACCCTTCCACAGTCCCTCCTTCCATCCATTTTCCCCTTCTCTGAGAGGGTGGAGCCCCACCCAGGTACCCCTTAGGCCCCCCACCCTCAGCACATCAAGTCTCTGTGGGGCTAGGTGCATCCTCTCCACTAAGGCCAGACAAGGAAAGTAGCCAAGCTAGAAGAATGTATTCCACAGACAGGCCCACCCTCTAGTTGTTTGGCACCTACATGGAGACAGAGTTGCACATCTGCTGTATATGTGTAGGAGGCCTAGGTTCTTTGGTCAGTGTGTGCTCTTTGGTTAGTGGTTCAGTCTCGGAAGGGGACAAGGGTCCCCCCATATTGTCTTTGAGAGGTGTCCTACTTTGACCTGGGGCCTATTGATCAGGCTAGGCTGGCCAGTGAGTTCCAGGAATCTTCCTGTGTGTGCCTCCTGGACACTGGGATTTTAACATGGGCTTGAAGACTGCCTTCATGTTTGTGTGGTGGGCAATTTACTGACTGTTGTCTCTAGCTTAGGGGGACCACTTTATTCCATTCTTAGCCATTTTTGTGGAGAAAGTGGCCTAAGCCTCTTGTGTAAGCCCCCTCCCCACACATATAGTGTGCCACACATATAGTGAATTGTAAGGAATCAAATTTAAAAAATACAGACTCCTTAGTTTGCCCATCAGAAAGTCCAATTCAGAGCTGGACATAGTGATACTCACTTGCAGTCCCAGAACTCTGAAGGTGGAGGTAGAAGGATGACCATCAATTTTGGGGCAGCCTGAGCTACACAACAAATTCTAGGCCAGTCTGATTCTGGTGCAGAGAGTCTTGGAATATGTTAGAATCCCTTAAACCCTTGGATCAATCCTTAGGGTAAAAACTCGGCTGGAGGGAACAAGACCTGTGCCCTACCATCTCCAGACTGAGATGTGGGAACACTGAATGGAAATATTGGCTCAAAATGCTATCCCAGGGCACAGTCGGATGGCTAATGGCTGGCTAATGGCTGAAGGCAGGGAGCTCCTTCTGGCGACACTTGTACATAAGGAGACTGAGCACGCAGGTCTCTGAAAGGAGCAAGGGAAGGTGAGACACATGCAGAGCCATGACCTTCCAGTGTTCATCTGACCAACCAGCTACAGGGAACACACAACTCCAGAGTGTAGCCATATGTTGTGGCCAGATGTGTAGAAGCAGACACTGGAGAAAGTGTGCAATGGGCTGTTAGGCTTCCACCAAGGGAGGCAGACCTTGACAGCATAAGGATCAAGAAGAAGAAAAGACGAGGAATTAGAAAACGTATGGGCAAGCAGCTCATTTGTTTGGGAGCCATTTCCTCATAAACTGCCTCCCTCTCTTCAAGCTAGAAATGCCCAGTGTTGACTTTCAAGTTGATGCTTCTTTAGTTGCTGGAGTTTTGATTTTTGAAGGTAGAAAGCTGGAAACACTCACTAAAAAAAAAAAAACAAACCAAAAACTGTAGCTTACTCATCTTAGTAGGTTAGATACCAAAGTCCAGGCTGTTTATTTCTAACCCAAATATTGCAAATATACAGAAAATTACCGGTACAAAGTTAAACACATCCAGATTTATTTACACAATCCTCAAGAGATTTTGCGTTTTATTTCCATTTTGTGGGATGTCGTTATGGGGGTCTGGCTCTGCTGTATAATTGACACAGGTCTTTGAAACTTGGTAATCCCACCTCACATGCAATGTTCTGTCCCAAGCGGGCAGAAGTCTGGAGTTTTCAGTACACATGCAGTGGTGACCTTGATCCTGCTTTACACTTTCCTACGAAGGCAGCCGCCCCTCACAGCCAGGGGGGAGGGGCCACATGCTCAGAAAGGGAACAAAAGACAAGAGGAGAGGACAACAGGCACGTGGGGACCCTGAGCAGTTTCTGTGCATGGGGATAAGGAAAATGCAGCCCAAACCCTTCTCCCTGGAGGCTCAAACACAGGGACTCAGCAGAGCTGCCAGGGGACAGGATGTCACCTGACCATAGCTGAGGGCATGCGGAGGATGAGAACTGCACTGGAAATTCGGGGCATACTGATAAATCATTAACATGTACACTATACAGTTTATACATGTATATATGTACACACACATATATATAAAGGTACAGATTAGCTTGTGTTATCATATAAACAGATGCAGAGAATGTACCGGTGTGAAGAAGTGCACATAGCAAGTCCTTGAAGACAATTTCAAGTTAATGCTCCAATTCTTATTGTTATTAACGCAAAGAAATCCCACCTGCACCTGTGGTTTCAACAAGCCCATAGCAGCCCGCACCTGATGAAGCACTGGCCGATGGGACAGAAAAGCTGGCGCCTGCTTGCCAACTCTGGGCTTCCCTGTCACTACATCATATGGCAAATCTTAAACTTTGGTTTGTTCCAAAAGACATTAAAAGTTCATGCTACCTTCCCCTCTACTAGGACAGTGATAGAAAACTGAGAACGTGTGTCCTGCCTTACATTAGCAATCCCTGCTGAGTATAGAGTTGAGAGGGCTGTACTGACAAGCGGGGGAGTCCTTTGCCAGTGTGCATAGTGGCAGGGCCCTTCAGAGCACTGGAGGACTTTCTGCCTATATGGTTTACTGCAGAGCAATAAAATGAGTGACACCGTGCCAGCCCTTTCACTCTGGGGCTTGTTGGAATGGCCTTGCATCCCTCTCAGAATCTAATATCCTGATGAAGGGACAGTTCAGTATAGTTATGTCCAGCCATGGTTGATAGGCCTGACCAATAAAGGAGCTGAGGGTGGCCCATAATACTACACCGCCAGAGAGGAAAGGCCAGGGGACCAGGCAGGGGACTCGAGGTAAGGCCAAGAGCTTGGGACTGCATGCCAGAATGTAGACTCAGAGGCAGCGGGGTCAAGACTGACAGCCCCTGAGCCTACCCTGCAGCTGCAATCACTCTCCGAGGGCCTCAAAGCAGTGTTCCATCAGATTCACAACACAGGCACATTCAGCCATGGCCTCTGGTCTCAGGCAAATGCCAAGCCCCTAGGGTCCCAAGCCAAAAAAAAAAAAGATGTTTTGGATTTAAAACTTAGGCCACTATGGATTTTTCTGATATGTCTGAGCTACCTAACAATGTTAAATCCTACTGCCCAAGTCTCCAGAACCAACCCCATCTGCCACCACATTGCTGACAACAATGGTATGCTCACCAGCGATGCTAACGATGTCCCATGGCTGCACAGGACAAACCAAAGCAGAACTTTTTTTTTTTTTTTTAAAAAGCAGCTTAAAGAGCTTAAACTGCTGCCTGGGGTTGCATATCCATACATGTGAATGCTTCTGAGAGCCATTGTAGGAGCAGAATCCAAGCCAACAGAGCCAGTGAGCTAGAGATAGAAGGCAAAGGGGTAGAGAGAACTCATCCAGAGGCCGGTCCTGTGCTCCCCAAGAGTGACTATCCAAGGGAGAGGGGGTGCCCCCGGTTACAATCACTTTTTATTTCAGCCATGAAACAGAGGAATAAAATTTTGTTTTCCAAAAATGAAAACAAAAAGGTGTCAAAATAATGGCTCTGCAGGAAATGCCTCTGAGTAGTCCTCAGCCCCAGCAAGTCATCCACGAGAAGCTCTGCTTCAAGGACCCAGGGTCTTGCATAACTACATTTCAGAGCTCTGAAGACCCTGGGTGGATGACTCAACTTTGGCTCCTGAGCTCTATCTATGGCAAGAATAGTGCGGTGCTCAAAAGAGAAATGATCCAGAAACTGCCAAGTTCTATGGAAGTCCCAGAAACCATTAGAGGCAGAGCACCCTAGTCTTTGAAGGTCAGGGGTGAGTGTTAAGTCCATCAAGACACTAGGGAAGGTCACCATACATTGGCCTATCTACCCACACCAACTCGGGGCTATGCTGGGAGAGACAGTGTGGGGTGGAAATAGATCTCTCCCCTTTGGCAGGAGGTGAGGGTGGATAGAACTTTGATAATTTATGAGCTGCTATATCTTTGGAATTATTTTAGAATCATTACAAAATGAACAAGCTAAAAGACTCGAGCATTCTGGCTCTAACAGATATTAATTCTCTTCCCAGAAACGACCCTAACTTCACTTCTAACTGACGTTCCATGACTCACTTAGCTGCAAATCAGCATCTCTCTGGCTCTCCCTCCTCTTCCTCCCCTTCTTTCCCTGATGCTGTTTGTTCCTTCTGGGGAGAAGAGGACTCAGCCATCTGCTCATGCATTCTGACGAAAGTTAGTTTGGCACATGTACTTTCCACTGACTTTCTAGCCACAGAATGAAGTGACAGCAAAATGGATCTACTAAAGAATGTCCTAGTGGTAATTGGGAGGGGCTATGATCAGCACAGCAGGGGTAGGGAGACCAGAGACCTACCACACCATCTTCCTGTCCAGCTAACATCTGAGCTGTATTCAGATGAATCGCTGCAGCTTTCCACTACCAGATGGCCGCCCCCACATCCGCTGATCACATTCTATAACTTATTTAATTTGGAAAAATATCAGATAGAAAATTCCCTTAAATTTAAAACATGAAAGCAATGTATCGACCACACACAGCATCATCTAGAAATGTGCCTTCACTGGGGTTAGCCAAAGGGTTCTGGACAACAAAGAACTCGCAAAACTAGGGGAAGGGTGAGATAGTCTGGTAACATAGAGTTTGAAAAAGTCCATCAACCTGAAGACATTCCAAGTCCCAGTTCTATGAGCAGTAGCAACTTGGGAGGAAGCAATAAGCAGCCATGGCGGTTGTTCAGCTCTGGGCCTTTACAATGGGTGTTGGGGGAAAACGGAAGCCTACCACTGGCAGTCTGCACTGTGCACCGAACAATGAACGCCAGGAAAGGGATGGTGAGCCTGAGCAGGCTTCGAGGCCAGCCTTGAGCAGAGCCACTGGCACACCACAAAGCACAGCCCGAAGGGCTCAGAAGCAGCCAGTTTTGTCTTTAATAGGTGTTTAGAGCTAGTCAGTTGTGTGTTGCTCCTTCCTTCTTGCCACAAGTTAAAAATATTGCCCTGTAAGCTTTCCCTATTTGGTGTGTTGGAAGCACACGATTAAGTTAGTTGCCAAAGAGCAATTAACAAGGGTATTGCCTAATTCAATGGGAAAAGAAAAGTCATTGTGCCCTATAGCCATGGCTGGGGGTGGGGTGGGGAATGAGAAAGCCACAGCAGGGCTGGTGCGAGGTGCGCTTTGATCATGGCTGTCCATGGATGGAGAAAAGCTGACCAGGTGGCGCCAGTCACCACACTCTCTGCTTCCTTCTCTGAGGTTGCTTCACATGACCAGCAGAGCGAGGGATGGCACCAAGTATGATGTGGGAGTTGAGTTGATGGTGGACTTGGCAGATGCCCTGGGGCGGGCACCAGATGGGCACACAAGAGCGGGGTCAGTGAAGCAATCCCTTTGAATCCCAAGTCATGTCCCTTAAGCACACAAAACAAACCAAGAGAAGCCTAAAGCCCACACTTTTACAAAAGACAGAAATTGAAACAAAAATGTTAAAGAATTTAAAATTTCCCCCTCTTCTCAGAGCCAACTGTGAGATCAGTTGGGGGTCCCCCACCCCCACCCTGCTTTCTTTAGTGTAGGTCCTTTGGGCTTGGATGGAAGTGGCAGAAACAGAGCTGGGGCCGATGGGGTGGGGAATTTATTTCCCCAAGTCAGAGCCTCAGGGAGTGAAGGAGGTACTGTGGCTCCATGCACACTCAGTCCCAGCTCCTCTGAAGAGCTATTCCAGGAGGTCCTGAAAAGAAAGACACAGGCCAGATTACTGACAAATTAGGAACCCAGTTTGAAAGCTCTGCAGCTCTTATCACTCCAGTGCTGCTTCAGGCCATGTACAACTTGGTCCCAGTTAGTTGTATCCTTTTTTTTTTAAACAAAAAAACAAACAAACAAAAAAAACCTTAAAATCGATTTACTTATTTTCATTGTATATGTATGGGAGGCCAGAAGAGGGCATTGGATCCCCCAGAAGGAGAGCTCCAGAGAGTGGTGAGCCATCATGTGTTTGCAGAGAATGGAACCTGGGTTGTCAAAGAGTTGCAAGTGCTTTTAACCCCTGAGCCATCTCTCTGGAGATTGTCTCAATCACGAGTATAAAAGTAACTAACTCTTTTTAAGACTTAAATTTTTCAGCAGGCTGTGGTGGTACACACCTTTAATTCCAGCACTTGAGAGGCAGACACAGGCCTTGGTGAGTTCGAAGGCAGCCTGGTCTACTAGACCTAGAGCTAGTTCTAAGACAGCCAAGGTTACACAAACCCTGTCTCGAAAAACAAACAGACTTAAAAAAAAAAAAAAGACTTAAAATTGTGGGTAATTCCTCAAGAAGAAAGCATCTCACCTCATCTGAATCATCGTGATAACCGCTTTTAGCGTGGGAGGCTGTATCCAAGGCCTCCACTCCGTCAGCCTCTGCGTGCTGCTGCAGCACAGAGTACCGGTGCACCAGGAACCTGCAGACAGAGGGGACCCTGGTTAGTCTCCTGAGCTGAGGAGGGAGCACTTCTTATAGCATGGAACTTCCTCAGTTTCCACACTCCTGGCCGCACTGCATCAGATATAGGATACACAATTCAGACCCGATCTTCAGGGTTATCATTCACTCCCTAGTGTCCGCCAAGAGAACCGGACCTCTGGGGCTAGGGTGGCTTTCGGTTTGGATTCAGTAGCTCTGACCCGCTTCTGCATTTCTTACCTTCCGCCGCAGACATATTTCTTCACAATGAGGACTCCTGCTATGACTGTGACAAGCATCAGTCCCACGATGGCCAGGATAATAGGGACAGAATTCGACTTGGAATTCTTGATAAATTAAAACAAACAAAGCAGCAGTTAGGCATGCAGAGTCTATGGTTGCTTTCATACCAACACACTTAGCCAGGGTACATCTCCACCCCCC
>NW_022196898.1:56458816-56467296 GCF_008632895.1 Mastomys coucha | reverse complement strand
CCCCCCCCCAAGATGACAGGGGGCTAGCACACCAGCACCAGGGAATCTGAACTCCAGCGGCCTGCAAGCTATAGTGCAGGGCCTTCAATGTCAAAGTCACAGTGGAAACCTTGGCCACTGCCTCAAAGCAGTCATGTCCAACCTTTTCACATTGCAATGTGATGTTGTCATCTATAAAGTTCATGCTTGAGAACTGCTCAATTGAGTTATGGAAAAAAAAATCACATGAAAAATTCATGTTTTAAATAAGTGTACAATTTTGTGTCGGGACGCCTTTATAGCTATTCTTGGTTGTATAAAGCCCTGGGGCAACAGGTTGGACATGCCTAGAAGATTGCTATAGTCACTGTGACTGTTTCCTGTCCCTCGTTTACAACTCCTTGGAGGATATGGGTGGAGCAGGAAAGGAGACTGTGAGAATGGGGTGCTGAATGAATCTATCACTAGAGGATCATCTTTGAAGATGTGTGTCAATGCTATTCCAGGCAGGCCATTGTATGACATGGAGATTTCTGTTGTTACTACCTTTTGGCTTGTTTTTACAGATAAGCCTTATCATATCATTGTTTTCGTGTAACCTACCTGCTTCTGGGTAGGAGATAGGAAGTGTGTGTTTTCAGTGTATCCAAGAGGAGGCGGAGCTGGATTCTGGGATAAGCTGTGTCCCTGTGGGCGGGAGTCCTGTGCAATCACACACACACAAACACTCTGAGGACAGCTACCAGCAGTCCAGGGCAGGGGTGCAGAGAAGGGGGAACTGCCTCCCCCTTACCAATACACACACCCACACACTCTTCCCTCATTGCCTTCAGAGTCCCTCCCTTGTCAGTGCCTCCTCCCTTTACACAGCAGGGAGGAGGTGCCAGGATTGTCAGGCGCTTAACTTTCCTATTACACATTAGGAAGATGGCCCTCACTGCTGTGCTGCTTCACCGGGAGGCCTCCCTAGTTATCTCAACTCCAGAGCTCCACCAGACAGATTGGTACCACTCTTCCTATGACTTCATGTGAGTCCATTACGACCATAGCTCCGCTTTCATTTTAGCATTCTTGGCATGCGTCAGCACAAAAGTCACTACCTACTGCAGGGCTCTCCTGAGTGTGTGCGAATCTCTAGTCCATGGCCCTTTATCATGGTCTTATTCTTTTGTTATTTTTTTAAATATTTATTTTTGTTTGTAAGTTTTTGAGTGTGTGTGTGTATGTGTGTGCGCGCGTGAGTGTGCATGAATGTGTGTGCACATGTGAGTGCAGTGGCCACAGAATCTAGAAGCGAGTGTTATATCCCCAGGAGCTGGAGGTATAGGGCAGCTGTGGGTGGCCTCACATGGATGCTCTACACCACACTGGGGTCCTGTGCAGGAACAGTACGCACCGTTAAGTTCGAGTCATCTCTCTATCCCCAGTTGTTTGTTCTGGAGACAGTGTTTCATGTAGCCCAGGCTGACTTCAAACTAGCTCTGCAGCCATGAATTTCTGATCCTCCTGCCTTAGCTCCCAAGTATTTGGGTTATAGGTATGTATGGTTGTTCATGTGATACTGGGGACTGAAGTCAGGGCTTTCTGTATGCTAGGCAAGTACTCTACCTACTGAGCTACAGTGCCCTGCACTGTCCTTTCTACTTTTAAACCTTTGGCGAACATGTAAAAAGTTCATATATCATCAGGTGACAGCAGGGATAGTTCAACATGGCTATCCCTCACTCACTCAGCACAACTCTTAAACCTTCTCTCCTGAGTGACTCTGGGCCTCCATGCTGCTAAGACTTTTAGAACTTTACATAATACCGTTTTCTCCCAAACACAGAGCAGCTCCTAGCAGGATGAGCCTGTCACTGGGGTATGGCATGTGATGGGTCCTGCATCCTGACAGCTTCCTGTGCAAAGCTCCGCAGGAGCACTGTGGCCATCCCGTATTGATTCCTAAGTGTCACTGTGGTTCTTCCTGACAGAACGTGAAATCCCACCTACACCCAGAACCTAGGTTTGCTTTCAACATACCTGCTTTGTGGGGTTCAAGAAGTTGCTTGTGCATTTCTTTTTCAAGTCTTTTACTTCTCGGGTTGGATTCATCCCCCCTTGGCACCTGTCTCCTGGGATTTTCCGGTACCTGAAGGGCAGAGGAGCTTGGTCAGAGGCCGGCAGTGGCTGTGTTGGTGTCTGGGGAAGGCACAGAGACAGCAGCCAGGGCTTCTTGGCTGGGTGCCCCTGACCATTGCTTTGCAGGAGCTGCAGCCATGCTGTCTCACAGGCTGGGAGGTATATGGAGCCTCGAAGAAGTAAGTTTATGAAAGTTTCCCCAAATCCCAAAACGACAAATTGGAAGCAGCAGTAATGCCAGGTGAAGGTTGCCTGACAATAATGAAGACTAGAGATGCCTATGAGCATCTTTAAAAGGCACCACCTTAGAGGCCACACAGCTGTTTCTCACCAGCCAAGCTGTAACACTTCTGATGCATGGGTCATGAGGATCACGGAGGCTCTTGTTCATTTTCAGGGGCTTTTGTTTTTAAGACAGGGTTTTGCCAGGCAGTTGTAGTACAAACCTTTAATCTTAGCACTTGAGAGGCAGAGGCAGGTAGATTTCTGAACTCGAGGCCAGCCTGTTCTACAGAGTGAGTTCCAGGACAGCCAGGCCTACACACATAAACCCTGTCTCGAAAAAACTAAAACAAAACAAAACAAAACAAAAAAACAACAAAAAAGAGGGTCTCACTATGTAGCTCTTGCTGTTCTAGAACTCACTAGGTAGGCCAGACAGACCTTGAATCTACAGAGAATGGCCTGCCTCTGCCTCCCAAGTGCTGGAATTAAAGATGTGCGCCACCATACCCAACAATTTTCAGGGCCAAATGGCCAAAACTCAAGTAAATATGCAGGTGACCTTTTGAATGGCCAGCACAACTCAATGGGTAACTTTTTGACATTAAAGGATCTAAAACCTCCAATCTGAGACTTATGGGAGCACCATTCCTGAGCATTTGTGTATATGTTCTGTGAGGAACTATGAAGCTAAGTTATGCATAGCCCATATTTATTCATGCTCACAGAAAGCTACTTCCCCCTTCTTTTCTCAAGACAGGGCTTTCTAAGTAGAACTGGTTGGCCTAGAACTAGGTGTGTAGTACAGACTGCTGTTGAACTTAAGGGGGCCTCCCACTCCCATAGCCTGAGTGCTGGGATAACAGACATGTGCTGCCCCATCACGTTTCATCCTGTCTTTCCCCACAAATGTTGCTAAACCCTATCCTTAGGACAGCAGGTTTCCATAAGCTTGGCCACCTCCTTGGGAAGTCCTGTTTTGCAGATGCATTGTTTTGTTAACTGAAATATGATGTGGGCAAAACGGGCACGTGCCCAGGGCTGGAGGCAGGGAAGATTTTGTGTTGTTTCAGGGCCTGCACAGACTTAGTATTTCTATGTCTTGCTGTCAGGCCCATGTCTGTCCCTTCAGACTGTATCCAAAACTGAATCCTGGAGAAAGCTCATTAACAAGTAGCATGACAGTGGGAGAGGGGAGTCCCTGGGAGAGTGCTGCACTGGCTCCCGTGGAGGCCGTTTGAGTATACAACTAAAGAAAACCAATTTGCACTGGAGTCAATGGTCCCAGGAGGCCAACGGTTGTCATCTGGACATGGCAGATGACAGAATATTTCATCATCACAAAAGGTCTACTAGATGGTGACTCCATGAATGTCCGGGAGTACTGCTCATTCAGAACCGTGTGGCGATACGCTGTGTTGGCTCAGGGCTGTGAGATCTCGCCACAGAGAGGCCCCCTTACCCATTTGTTGTCAGGTGCTCCTCCTTGCCATACAGACAGAACTCTAACTCGTGTCCCTTCAGTTCCGGCTGCTCCACACACTCTGAGGCATTCTCTGGACGGAAGTAGCCAAAGTCACTGTAAAAATCAAACAATAAGGATACTTTTGAAATTGCTTGCCTACAAGCCAGCACGTGCCTAGTAGGTCAAGTGGACGGTTGACATTCCCACTGAGCATGCTCCAACTGAGGCGAGAACAATTGCTGGAAACTGGTTGGGAAAGCTATGTCATCTTTGCAGGGCCATGCTAGAATCTTAAGTGTCTTCCACAGGTCCCTGTGTTAAAGGGGTGGTCCCCAGTATGGAGCAACTGAGAGGTGGGGGAGCATTTAAAGGATAGGGCCTAATGAGACGGTCCCCCTTCCCTACCACCACACCCCCAGGGCTGACTTGCGCTGCCTCACATTTCCGCTCTGAAGTGCTGCTCAGGCCCCAGACACTTGCCTGTATATTAGCACGTTGAAGTGCCCATACCCAAGCATGGAGGCCAAACGTTAATGTCGGGTGTCTCCCTCTCTGCCTCTCCTCATTTTTTTTAAGACAGAGGGTCTTCTCACTGAACTTGGAGCCAGTGAACTCCAGATCTGCCCCTCTCTCCCCATCGCTGACATTGAAGTTGCAGACGTGTGCTGCCTATTGTGGCTGCTGAGGGTCAGAATTCGTAGTCCTCTGCTTGTACAGCAACATGCAGGCCTCTGATCCAGCTCTGTGCCTCCCCTATCTGTTCCATGCCGTCTCTTTGTAGTATCTCTCACCCACCCTCCCTTCTGTGTTCTCCCGTGAAATCCTGCCTCCTCTCCAAGGTTGACCCTGGTCCCACTACCCTGAGTCCTTGCACACAGACTGAGAAAGAATGGCTGGCTGCTCTCCCCACTCGTTAGAGTCTTCTCCGCAGCCTCCACAACCCTAGAAATCATCCCTTATCTTTTAATGGGGCAAATCTCTCCCTCCCTCTCCTCGTCCCCTCCCCCATCTCTCTCTGTCTCTTGGGATTGAATTCAGGGCCTGATATATGCTTGGCAAGTGCTCTTGCCCCGAGCTATGTCCTGTGTCTAGCCATATTTCTTGCAAGAATGCTTTTAATTACCTTATTTTGCTCATTTAGATTGCTATCCACCCCCAAGGCCTAGTGCTGGAGGCTTAACCCAGACCCTCTCACACTAAGCAAACAAGTTACCACTACACCAAACGGCATCTCTAGCTCCTCGTTTATGTTTTATTTTCTGTATTTAAACTTCAACACCTTCTGCAACCTTGGAAATGAATGTCTAAGGCCCCACGAGGCTCACTGGTCTTCAAAGCTAACATTTCCTCTCCTTGACTCCACAACTGTTCACAACAATATCTTTCTTCCACCAGCTGAAAGGGAAATTTAGCTTGAATGGCCTTAACCTGGACTCCGATCTGTATTTTTCTTTTTTAAAATGTAGCTCTTGTAGGCCTGGGGCACACTGTATAGATTAGGCCAGCCTGGAGTTCATGGGGCTCTGCCTGTCTCCACCTTCCAAGTGCTTCTCTCTTGCCACGCACACTTGCGTGATGGCGGTATTTGAGGTGAAAACTTCAAGGAAAGTCAGCCTCCTGCCTCCGCATTGTTGCCTGGCACCCCAAACTCAGAGGTGGCCCAGATATGTCTTCGTACTTGTGTGCTAGGAACTCACCAAGATATCATATTCTTACAGCTAGCAAGAGAAAATTCGGACATTGTTTTCTAACCTTCACCAATGTTTCCAACTATCCTAATTTAATGTTTTAAGTACTAGAGAGTAATTGAAAGGTTTCTCTCACTCTAAGACATTAGCTGAAAGTGTTAGGTCGAGATTCTCCTCTGCCTGCCTCCAGCAAGAACCAGAGAATTAGCATAAGAATCCTCAACAGAGAGGGCTCCACCCCTCTTCCTCCTGCTTCACACCTAGCTACCAGACCCTGCTGACCTGGGTGTGTGGGGGTCGTTTTGCCTACGTGACTTCAGTCTAGCACTAGGGCTGGAAGAAGAAGGAGTTGGACTCACATGCAGGACTAGCGCTAGAACTTAGATGGGCTAGGACTCAGATTCATGCACCCGCATTCCCCCGGGCCCAAGCACTCTGGGTCCGGGGGATGCAGCACCAGTTCAGAGGAGATAGCTGCTACTTTAGACCCAGTATGTTTCAGATAGCCTCAGAGGTACCTCAACTGTTGAGCTGCCAGATTTTTCATTTCTCTTTTACAATGATTGTAAAAGCCTCATGTTATTTTAAAAGAAATACACTCAGATTTTACACCACCCGTGTGTAGTCTGTTTGTCAAAGCCGAATCCCGTGGCCACCTGGCCAGAATCCCTTGTCCTGCGGAACAGGGACCCCGCGAGAAACCCCGGTCCGTGACACTCTCTGACTTCTCACAGCGTTCCTTGGTGTGCTGCTGGGTGTCTAAGCTCCCAACAGTTCACTGGCTTCTACGACCCACTTGGTCACAATACTCAGCTTGATGCCACCTCCTCAACAAGCTGTTCTATGATCCCTGTCCTTTTCAGCCAAAGGGGACCCTTCCCGCCTCATTACCACTTCCTGTGTGTGTGTGAGTCTGGTGAGGGAACATGGAAGAGGCTTCCAAGCTGTGCTGTCTGTCTTATACATTACAGGCCAAGGGGAGGCTCTAAGGTGTGGGGTGAGGACAGAGCTTCCTCACATTAGCATTCTCACATCCCTGCGCTCTGCGGGACCCCAGGCATGTTAGGAGGCAGCAGCTCAGGGAAAGAGGCCCCCAGAAGCCAGGGCAAGGACAAGGCAACCCTTCAGAATGACCCAGGCTTGCCTGGCAGCCAAAGGTGAGCGGAGTGATGTATTTCCTGTGGAAATGAGGATGGGAGGAGCCACACAGGGTTGGACCTGAGTTTCCCTCAGACCTGCATTGAGCTGTTACCTGTAGTTCAGGGGAATATGACAAGGGAACAAGAGTACTAGCTGTCCTCTTTGTCCAAGTGCTTTAGGGACCCAGTTTTACTTCCTGTCTGTCACAAGCAGCAAGTTATTACTTGCAATATGAGGCAGTTCTTATTTGTCCCAAATTTCCTCATTTAAGTGACACTGGCCTCTTGCATATCAACTAACACCAGACCACATAAATAACTCTTGATCCTTGATGGTCCTGAACTTTAGGGAGTACATCCTGGTGGCCTCTAAACTCACTGAGACCTAGGCACCATGAGCACAATGATGTCACCTCTAATCTCAGGATCAAACCACCAACCTTCAGTCCTCAGTCTTGCAGATGATCCAAAACCTAGAGCCTTCCAGAAGCCACTTGCAAAGCCCTATTTCCTCCCTGCCCCCGAGCTACTTTTCCTGTTGTTTTTAGTTTATCATTTTGTAGGCTGCCCTTGCAACCCTTCCTGCTTTTTACATTTTAATTTTGTTTTGAGACAGAGTCTTATGCATGCCAGGCTATTGAACTGCCCCTATCCCCCAAGTGCTGGGATTACCAGCAGGAACCAACACACATAGTTTATTTGATGCTGGGGATTGAACTCAGAGCTTTGTGCTGGGTAAACCCTGTAGCACCTGAGTTACATGCCAGACCACCTCTTATTATTTAATTTTTGTCCTTCCTACCATGTCCACATCATTACTTCGAAGGCTAGACAGTGTCCGTGTCCAATGACTATCCAGAAGGATAAAATTATCTGTTAAATGTTAGTAATGTTTGCTCCCTTTTTTCTGTGGTTCACTTTTGTGGACAGTAGGCAAGAGTTATTTCGTCTGGCGGAAAGGAATGTCAGTATTTTTTAGCTGGATAAAACAACTATTTTTCACCTCCCCGCATGTGGGACAGGGGCTGACAGAGGGATTTGAGAAGTGCTGATACCAGAGGAAGTCCTCCAGGGAACACGGGCAGACGGATGGCTGCTTGGCCACAACATAGTCTCGACCATTCTGACAGACGGATGACTTCCGTAGCCGTAGGAACTGTTCTTTATAGCCCAAAATGCAGCCATCTTTGTAATCTCCAGGGTCTGTGGAGTGTGCCAGCCACGTGGTATAGTCCTCCTCCTCACCTAAAGGACAGGCAGAGTGTTCAGGAGTCGGCACAGCACACAGCCCACCCACAAGAGAGGCGGCTGTCAGGCTCTGGGGAGGAGGAGGGCAGGGAAGGCAGGTGTGCTGTCTGATTCAATCTCTTGCTTCAGTTTGGAGTTGCAAACACAAGTCCCTTTAGTCTAGAGCCCACTAGCAGTTGCACTTCCTCATAGCAGAAGAAGACTAGAAGACTCTCTCCATCTTGCCTTCTTAGGGGGTGGGGGGAGCGGCTAGGAGAAACCTTTGTTTTCAAGTGAGGCTGTACAGGGAGCGCTAGAGTCTTTCCCAAACCAAGAGGCTGCTGTCTGCCTTGATGGCCTGGTCCCTCCATCCCAGGAGCTGCCAAGAGACAAGCAGCCATGTTTCCCATACATTGGCTATTTGTTTAGCATAAGACACCAACAGGAGCCCAGATTCAATGTTACCGTGCATACTTGGCTTCAAGCAGAAGGGAGAATGGCCCCTTACTAGTGTTCCTCTAGAGCCCGCCAGCTCTCTGACTGCCAGCATCTGCTTCTGTTTTAGCATTCCACATCATCTGCTCCTAGGAGAATGCTCCCAGGTTGGAACCTAAAGAGTGTCGCCTGGGTTTTTTTGGT
>NW_022196898.1:56419996-56458806 GCF_008632895.1 Mastomys coucha | reverse complement strand
CCAGCAGTGAGCCAGCCTGCTAAGGGGTGGGTGTGTAACAAATATTTTAATGGTCTTAAGCTTGAGAGCTAATGTAGAATTCCCTGCTGAGGATGAACTCGCAAGCCAGCTCTGCCCACCTTCTTTATTGCATTTAGAAGCCAAGGGCACCCAGGTCATGAATCACGCTTCAGTGTCTTATAGAAAAGGAGGTGCATTACAGGGCCTCAGGGTAAACACAGGGGACACCCGGCTCTAAAACGACTCCAATAAGCCCTTGATTGTATGATGCCAACAGTGAACACAGGCACCTTTCCTGCAGTGTTTTCCTTTAGTCTACATCTCTCGCACTGAGACACTACACTGGGTTTGCTTGAGACACTCTGGGAGCACCGTGTGCTGGAAACGGCCTCCTGAGGTCCTTCACACCTGCCCAGAGTTCTAGAGCATCCACTAGGACTCACATGTAAACTAAACCTCCAGGAGAAACCCCTCCCTTCAGTGTTCCAAGTAACAGATCAAAGAGAGGTCCTTTCAAACACTCCCCTCCAAAGCTGGAGGTCTACAGTCCCAATGCATCCGCTGTCCTACAGAGGGACAACCTTCCTAAAACATCATAAAATCACTTTAGACCAACAAGACAAAAGAATGTCTCATAAATGGTACAAAAGGTCCTTCCTGCAGGGCAAAGCTGCACTGTCCTATATGGCAGCCCCCTCTCCCCCCCCCCCCCCCCCCCCCCCCCCCCCCCCCCCCCCCCCCCCCCCACTCTCACTTTCACCCCTGCCTCGTAGTATGGCTGGGTGAATTGATACTTATTCAGGGATGCTGACTTAAAAGGAAAAAACGTGAACTGTCAGTGATCTTTCATATCGCTCACATGTTGAAACAATGTTTTGGACATTTATAGATAATCCTACCATGAAGATGTAGCTTACCTTCAATTTTATAACATAGCTAAAGAATAATTTAAATTATACAGATGCCCCTGTAATCCTTGTGGACAGCGCTAGCCCAGGATTGCTTCTCTGTTCCATTGCAGGACTACCCGCGAGGAACATCCTCCATCGACTTTCATATGCATATGCATCTGATTATGGTGGCTGAAAGAGATTCCTCTGAATGGGTTATTTAGGAAAAGGAGTTTACAGATTTTTGGTTGGAAATTCCAAAGGAGACACTCACAATTCCGCTCAAGGATGTCTTTGAAATCGATTGTGTAGGAGACCCACTGGCGGGTAATGAAAGACTCTGTGAATCCCCAGATGCTGATGTTCATGGACCTGGCTCCAGGCTCAGAAGCAAGCCCGGTGAAGTAGATGGGCTCCTGTGTGAACACATAGCTCTGCCAGCACTGGCCTTCATCTGTGGAGAACCTGAAACCCGAGTTAGAGAAGGATCATTACAGAGGACCAGCATGCACTGGGAGTGTCAGGAAAGCAACCTAGCCCTCTGGTCCCAAACCAGGGGGCACCCTTGTATTTAGAGGGTGACTTATGTCTGAAAATTACTTAATTTCCAATACCTCTAGTGAGCAGGGTATGAGAAAGGATTCACTCATAGAAGGCATGGAAGAGAATACCTCTCAAAGGAAGACAGAGGCTTGGCCCAGTTAAGAATGAGTTTCTAAATTGATAAGTTAACTCTAAATTCATAAGAACTTAAGATAGACTTGAAATACCTCACATTACTTTATAACATGTGAACTTAAGTAATTTCTAACTCAGAGTGCTTAGGCATTTCTACATTTTGAGCAGTGGAGTGAAAGAAGATCAATATTTTTCATTTAATAGTGGGTGTGGGTAGAGAAGGGTTGTTTTAAACTTATACCACGTGCATTCTGGGTATTGAACTCTGATCATCAGGCTTGGCAGCAAATACCTTTATGTGCTTAGTAATCTTGCTGGCCCAAGAAAAATCGTCTTAAAAAGTGATAAAATATATAGCTGGGGGGAGTGAGAGGGAAAGTAGTGTGGCCCAGTCTGGCTTGCTCTGAACATAATCCCTGTGAAGGAGAGCCTTGCCAGGTCTGCAGAATCTAATAATGTAAATCAGGCTCTGTGGCTCTCCCTGCAGTACACCCAAGAACTTTCCCACCACTGCCTTCTATGTAGATAATGTGTGCGGGAGCTGAGAGCATGCATACTTAATCACATTGATAGGACGGTTGCTGTGCTCAATGGCCACGATGATGCCTCCAGAATCCAGGATGGTGTAATAGTGTGGTCCTTCGAGCATCTTCGCCCAGGAGTAACCCCCATCGTCTGAGATGTACACATCTGGGACCATCACCGAGATGGCATCTCCCACACTACCTGAAAAGAAATTGACCATTAGTATCCATTAGCAAGAAAGCTAAGAGGATTTCCTGACAAGAGGAAACTTTTGAGTGAATTTACAGTATTTATCACCAGGTCTGTTGTAGTAGAATGTCGGCCAACAAAGCCTAGCTGCTGCTCTTACCAATGAGAGTCTAAAAGAGCCCAAAGAATTGTTGTATTACAGAAAATTCTATCAAAGGATTGTGTTCTAGTCACCTTAAGCTGTATGTGACACAGCATTGTCTCCGGGAATCACAAGTTGAGGGACTGCCCAGGTCAGATTGGGCTATACTCACATTTGTGAGAGATTGTCTTGATTAATGATTGATGTGAGAGGGCCCAACCCACTGCGAGCACCATCAATCCTCTAGGCAGGTCGTTTGAGTTGTATAAGGAAGTTAGCTAAGGATCAGCCTGTGAGAGGTCAGCCACAAGCAAACAGGCTCCTCCCTGGTCCCTGACCTGACTTCCCCCAATGATGAACTGTGACCTGGAAGTATAAAATGAAATAAATTCTTTCCTCCTCAAGTTACATTTGGTCTAAGTGGTTTATCACAGCAACAGAAAGGAAACTGGAACAAAACACAAAAGCCACCTACTTTTGGGGGTGAGCTCGTGGCGTGTGTTTGTGTTTGTGTGTGTGTGCATTCGTGTACGCACAAGCTCAAAGGCAGCGCTCTCTCCCTGTGCTTGGTGGCTCAGTCCATAATGGTGAGAGGGAGGGCTCCTTACCGTGAGCAATGACGATGCCCACGGCATTGGGCTCAGAGAGAGGGGCCATCGGAACGTTTAGCTTCTGGGAGATGCTATAAGAAGCATGGATATGAAGGCTGCACTGTGAAGAGAAACCAAAGAACAGATTAAAAACCAAAGGCTCACCAGCCTCAATCTTTTCACAATAAGATGTGAACCGAACTCAAATCTCAGTAGGATGATTTAAAATCAAGCAAGCAAACAAACAATAACAACAAAAAAACAACCTAGTAGAATTTGCTTAATAAAGTGTACTATCTGGCTTTTTAAGTATATTAAAAAGGCTCTTCTTGCGGAGCAATGGTGGCACATGCCTTTAATCCCAGCACTTGGGAGGCAGAGGCAGGTAGATTTCTGAGTTCGAGGCCAGCCTGGTCTACAGAGTGAGTTCCAGGACAGCCAGGGCTACACAGAGAAACCCTGTCTCAAAAAACCAAAAAAAAAAAAAAAAAGGCTCTTTGCTTAGGAATATTTTCATCTTGTAAAACTGAAACTGCCACTTTTAAAGCAACAGGTCTCTAATTCTGCCTCCTGTAGCCTGAGAAACCATGTTCCATTTTTTGTCTCTGTAGATCTGACTACTCTAGGGTCCCTCATAGAAATGAACTGCACAGAATACATCTTTTTGTAATGGGATCATTTCACTTACAACAATGTCCTCAGGGTTGACCTGTATTATAGCATTTGTCAGAATTTCCTGCCTGTATAAAGTAAAATAATATTCCACCTTGGGTGGGGTGGGGTGTGGGTGTGGGTGTGTACATTGTACATTATACTTTATTAGCCCATTCAACTGTTGATGGGGTTGCTTCCACCAAAGGCTTTGCACTGATTAGGCAAGTGCTCTACAACCAAGATACATCTCTAATCCTTATTTTTACATTTTTATTTTGATATTAGGTCTTAATAAATCACCTAGGCAGGCTGGCTGGCTGTGCTCCTGCCTCAGCTTTACCTAGAGGTTGGGATAGCAGACACGTGAGACCATGACCAAGCTCAATTAT
This sequence comes from Mastomys coucha, assembly GCF_008632895.1. NCBI lineage: Eukaryota > Metazoa > Chordata > Mammalia > Rodentia > Muridae > Mastomys > Mastomys coucha. The sequence continues at coordinate 56,454,749 of NW_022196898.1, read as the reverse complement.
TTTTTATGTGAACCCAGAAGTGGAAAAGATGTACAGGTTAATATTTCACTGAGCACAGATGCCAAAATCCTCAACAAATACTAGCAACCGAATTCAACAGCATGCTGTCATTCACCATGACCAAGTAGGAGTCATCCCCAGAATGACAGGATGGTTTGATGACATGCAAATCAGTTTATAAGATATGCCACGTTAGCAGAATGGAGGATTAAAAAAAACAATCATCTACATAGACAGAGATGTTTGGTAGAAATCAATGTTCTTCTGTGATCAAAAGGAACCTTGGGGACCGTGAAACACCAAAGCAACCTAATAAAAAAAGAAGAGGGGAACAGTTACACTGCCTAGCCTTACAGTGCTAGTCAGCTACAGTCAACCAAACAGCATGATGCTGCCTTAAACAGACAAGCCACAGGAACAGGGCGTTCTGGACAAACCCACACACGTAAGCCCAGTTAGCATTTGACAAAGGAATTGAGAACGCACGAGAAAAGTATAACTTCAATGAATGTTGCTGGGAAACTGGCATCTACATGCAAAAGAAGGATTTGGATTAAGATTTCATATGACCTGCAAAATTTAGTCTAAGTAGCTAGGGGTGAATGTAAGATTAGAACACGGGGAAGGCTTCCTGACAGTCTTTGTACTTCCTGGCAGTAACTTTGGATTTGATCCTGGGAACACACATAACAAAAAGCAAAAGCGTACAAATGGAGCCACATCAAATAAAGTGCTTCCGCAAAGGGAGCGGCAGAAGGGTGAAGTGATGGTGTGCACAACAGACAGTTGCTTGCACACTACACGTGGTGCAAGGGGCTGCATGGCAAGAAACAAACATGTAACTTAAAAAAATGGACAAAGAACAATGCAGCCATTCTTCAAAAAACAGCAAATAGCCAGGCAGTGTGTGAGGAAGTGTCTGTCTAGCATCACTAATTGTCAGAGAAAAGTACATAAAACCACAGTGCACTGTCAAGTCACACTTGTTAAAATGGCTATTACCAAAAATACAAACAGTAACAAATACTGCTTAAAGTTGCAGAGAGAGGCCAACCCTTTCATGCTGTTGGGGAAAGAAAACTGAAGCCATCACCACACAAAACATTGGGGCGTTTCCTTTAAAAGGTAAAGACAGACGTGCCAGCAAGTCTGCTTAGTGGTATTTACCTAAAGGAAATGAAGTTAGAACGTCAGGGCAATAACTACAGTCCACATGTGCTGTGGCTCAACTAGGGACACAGAACCAACCTATGTATCTTCCTTTTTTAATGATCTACTTATTTCCATTTTATGTGCCTTTGGTGTTTTACCTGCATGCGTGTGTGTGAGGGTATCAGATCCCCTGGAGCTGGAGTTACAGACAGTTGTGAGCTGCCATGTGTGGGTGCTGGGAATTCAACCCGGTTCCTCTGGCAAAGCAGCCAGTGCTCTTAACTGCTGAGCCATCTTTCCAGCCCCAATCTATACATCTTCTGCTAGATGAATGTACACAGAGAGAATCCAGTACATGCACAATGGGATGTTGTTCATTCTCGACAAAGGAGAGCCTGCTGTTTGCAACCCCGTGGAAGAACCTGGGAGGATGTATGCTATATAGAAGACCCAGGCATGAAAGGCAATGAACCTGGGAGGATGTATGCTATATAGAAGACCCAGGCATGAAAGGCAATGAACCTGGGAGGATGTATGCTATATAGAAGACCCAGGCATGAAAGGCGATGAACCTGGGAGGATGTATGCTATATAGAAGACCCAGGCATGAAAGGCAAATACCACATGATGTCACTCAAATATGGACTTGACAAAACCCACTAAACTCATGAAAGCAGAGAGCACCAAGGTGGCTGCCATGGATCAGGCGGCAAGAGGAGCAGGAGCGACGTTGGCCAAAGGTTCTACAGTCTCTATTTTGGACAAGTAAGTTCTGGAGAGCTAGTAAGCATCATGGACAGCATCTTGTAAGCTGCAACATACTTGAAATCTGCTAAGAGAATAGATCTAAATTCTCCCATCAAACACAAGAAAAAGATAGATGAGTTAACTGATGTATGCATCAATTAGCTTGACGATGGTCATGCATCTTACAATGTATACAGACAGGAAAATGTCAAACCATACATTATGAATAGATGCCATTTAAATTTATCAACTATGTCCCAGTGAAGCTGAGGGGAAAAAAACAAATGTCAGAAAGCAGGCAAATGTGTGAAAGCAGTTTAACAGCTAGTGCCATTCAAGGCGCTCAAATGAGCCAGGTGTGTAATGTCAGCACTTAAAAGGTAGAACTCACAGATATGGATATGTATGAGCTCAAGATTAGTCTGATCCATATAGGACCAGTCAGAGTGATACATGAAATCTTGTTTCAAACAAACAAACAAACAAACAGATAAAGCTCATTGGTCACAAGAGTAAACATTATGTTTTCATACTTTGCAAAAGGTTAAGCCAACTATTAGTGACATAAGAATGATGACTGGTTCTAACTGGATGGGCGCCAAGGAGGGCTAGGACTACTGCAGATTATTACTAGCCGGGGTTTCGGGACAGAGACATGGCTCCTGTGAAGACACTGAGAGACCACAGAGGGCATGTGGAGAACAGCAAGGGTGTGTCAGTGATGAGAGGTGGACAGAGCCAGGCAGGACAAAGCCTTCATTCACTAGAGAGGCGCAGTCTTTACCCTGGCAAAGCGGAACCAAGAGAAGGTCTTGAAGGGAGAGGCAGAGGAGCCAGAAGGCTCAAGGCGAGAAGAAACTATGATCCCCCACCTTAGGCATGGTGAGCTGGGCAGGGACAGCACAAGCCCAAGGCAGGAGAACAGGAGAAGGGTGAAAAAGACAGAAGCAGATGCTTTAAGCATGGATATGAAGGGAGAGTGTGAGGAGGAGGTGTCATGCCACAAGAGACTCCCCACAAAAACCTCCAGGCTAGAGAAGCAGAGTGGCCCTGTGTGCAACAGATCTGAGAAGAATGTGGGAACAGCCAGCTGTTGTTGAACTAAGTTCTCCCACACTGTGCCTACCCACACCTATAATATATTAATATAATATAATATAAAATAATATAATATAATATAACATGGTAATGTTATGAACAACTGCTCTTTGCCTCCTGAAGGACTTCTAATCCCTGCCATGTAGACCCTTAGCTAACAATAAGTACATCTGTCTATTCTGTCTTCCCTCAGAAATTTGGTAAAACAAATGGTTGTTACACCATCTTGTTTTTCTTTAAAAAAAAACAAGTAAGCCGGGCAGTGGTGGCGCATGCCTTTAATCCCAGCACTTGGGAGGCAGAGACAGGCGGATTTCTGAGTTCGAGGCCAGCCTGGTATATAGAGTGAGTTCCAGGACAGTCAGGGCTATACAGAGAAACCCTGTCTCGAAAAACAAAAAACAAAAAAAACAAAACAACAAAAACAGGTAAGCCATCATACACTATCATGGCTTCTCGGTACAGTTTCTACTTCATGAATCCTAAGTGAATTCACTATTCTCATTTCCAAGCCTTCCCCCTTCACCTGTGGATGCTGACTGGAATGACATTTCATCATGGAAAAGCTTAGCACTGGTAGGAACGGGGCAGGCTGGCTGCTTTTCTACACATACTGATGATGGGTGACACCAACTAACCTCATTCTTGTTCTTTGCGGTAGCATCGCACTTGCTGTTCTCCGGCTTCTGTAGGTGCTCCCACCGTCCTCCCTGGTCAAAAGTGATCATGCTCTGAATGGAGTTATCTAAACGGGGAGGAGGGGTAGAGTAATGTAAGCTCAGCGCACTGAAGAAGAGTGACGTAAGCCCAACCCACTGAGGGGTCTCAGCCAGCCAGTTACAATGGAACTCTCTCCTGAGAAATTCCATCCATCCATCCGTCCATCCGTCCGTCCGTCCATCCATCCATCCATCCGTCCGCCCACACTTTCATACAAATGTATATTCTATGTTGAGCATGTTTCCCTTCGTTCCCTCCCCCTTCTCACCCCTCCTGGTCCTCAGACTCTAGAGTCCCATCTTCACACTTTATACAGTAGCTCAGCACTGGTGAATAACAGGCCAGAAGGCATACCACTTGAACAGGACATCCCAGCCAACTCCAGAAACCACCTGGAACTGCTGCTACTGAAAAGCCCCAAAGCTCTCTTTTATGCTGTAATCTGGATCTTAAATTCCTCCCTCCTTGCTAGTGCCCAGGCATTCACAGCATGGTTGCCAGGCTGAGATTAGGCCAAAGTTCGGTCACTGGGGCTGTCTTTGAAGGGGTGTCAGGATCTCTCTCCCCGATGTCTGAGGTGATGGGGCTTTCTTTGTCTGTTATACACTTCTACCATGATGTGGTGCTGCAGACCCAAAAGCAGTGGGGATGACCAGCCCCAGGCAGAAACTGCTAAAACCGAGAGTCAAGCTAAGCTAAGCTAAGCTAAGGCTGGGTGGTGGGAGGACACCTTCAAGCAGAGGCAGGCGGAGCTCAGAGTTGAAGGCCAGCCTGGTCTACAGAGTAAGTTCCAGGACAGCCAAAACAGGGCTACACAGAAAAAAAAAATGCTCTTTATAAATTGATTGTCTCAGAAATTCTAAATTCTATTTTAGTAACTGAAAGTCAACGCACTGATGAGTATGAAGACGCTAATGTCCGTCTCCTTCACTGTGTGACGCCTTGGAGGAAAATCTAGGCAGGGATCCTAAGTTTTACTCAGTTAAAGACATGACACCAAGCTTATTTTAGGAATTCTCCAGATTATTTATGTCTACTCCTAGATTAATAATATCTAATTAGTTTTTTTTCTCCAGCATCCAATATCCTATCTGTCCTGGCTAGGGTCACTACTGATGTGATGTGTCACCATGACCAAAAGCAAGCTGGTGAGGACAGGGTTTGTTTTACAATTCCACACTGCTGTCCATCACTGAAAGAAGTGAGGACAGGCATTCAAACAGGGCAGGACCCCAGACCAGGAGCTGATGCTGAAACGGTATGGAGGACTACTTGCTGGCTTATTCATCCTGCCTTCCTACAGACCCAGGACCAGCCCAGGGATGACACCATTCGCCATGACCTAGGATCTCCCTATGAATTAAGAAAATGTCTACAGCCCAAGCTTATAAAGGTATTTTCTTAGTTGAGGTTCCCTCCTCTCAGACACTTCAGCTCGTATCAAGTTGACACAAAACTGGCCAGCACACCATCCTTCTGATGTTCTTTCTTTTTAAAACATTTTAAATTGCATTCATTTAACTATTAGTGTTAAATGTGCCACAGTGTGTGTGTGGTTGCAGGACAGTTTAGGGGAGTCTGAGCTCTCCTACCATGTGGGTTCCAGGGATCAAAGCTAGGTCATCAGGCTCAGCAGCAAGCACTTGCACATGCTGAGCCATCTTCCCGGTCCTCTCCTCTTTTATCCCAGTGTCTTCTTCCTGTGGTCTATTCCCAACCATATAAACTGCTGTGGTTTAAGTCAGAAATAATATGCTCTGAGGTTTCAAGGTACATCAACCAGGAAGGCAGATGAAGGAAAATTCATTTATTCAACAAACATTTATTGAAAGGTCAGTATGTAAAAATCACTGTAGGCCTCTGGGAACGACACAGACAGAAAACCTTGTGAAGGACTGGTGACAGGCACATTGGGAAAAGCACCTGTGGCGCAGGCCTGAGGAGCGGAGTCTGAGCTCCAAAGCTTACAGGAGAAGGAGAGACCAACTCCTGAAGGCTGTCCTCTGGGCACACAGGAATATGCGCACACCCATGCGCGAGCGTTGCACACATCATTACCACCACCACCATCAGCAGCAGAAGCTTATGAAGTGTACATTCCAGCCAGGTGAAACAGACACAAAGATGGTGCACACATGAAATTACACAGGATGCGGAGCAAATGACATAGACTAAGTGCTCTGGAAAACCTTATGGATGTCGAAGGTGGACTGGAAATGTGTGTGAAGATGGGAGCAGATTTGAATTAAAATAGGCTAAAACAGGCGATTCTCCTTCAGAACTTAACACAGGAGCAAAGACTGGAAGAAGCGCTTGGCCTGACAGACATCTGAGGAGCTTCCTGGCAGATCTGTGAAGGATGAATATGTGTACCTGGTCTATCTGAAGACTGGCGGGGGAAAAGTGAGGGAGAAAAAGATGGAGGGAAAGAGGAACCACTGTCACTTGGGACCTCATAGACCACTGCAAGTTATGTATGGAAGAAAAACAGCCCTTACCTTGTACCAACACACACACACACACACACACACACACACACACACACACACACACACACACGCGCGTGAGCTTTAAGGTCTCTGTCCTTGGACATAACATTTCCTTATGTAGAGCCTTAGCATAGGGCGCCCTGCAGCAGAACATTGGAGGAACTTTGGCTAGCCTAGTACCATAGTCTCTACAAGAAAATAGACTGATTCAAGTTTAGGTTCAGTCCTCTTGGCCTAGCCCTCTGAATACATTAAGACTCCTATTGTAGCCGGGAGGTGGTGGCGCTCGCCTTTAATCCCAGCACTTGGGAGGCAGAGGCAGGCAGATTTCTGAGTTTGAGGCCAGCCTGGTCTACAGAGTGAGTTCCAGGACAGCCAGGGCTACACAGAGAAACCCTGTCTCGAAAAAAACCAAAAAACCAAAAACAAACAAACAAACAAAAGACTCCTATTGTACACTAGCCAATACGAAGCCCCTCTCTTCTCACTGTTGCTCTGCTCTGTCCTGCTGCTTTTAGCATAATTTGTTTACAATGTGAAGCCACAATGTAAAAGGGTAGGCTTGCTGGCTAGGCAAGCACATAACTGAGGGAAAGGACCATCAGGTTCCCCTGAAGACCTCAAACCTGAGCCCACTGAGCTGAAGGAGCCAGAGCTGTGCCGGGCCTCACCTTCTGAGAGCGTGCTTGTTATATAGACTCCACGGAGTGAAGTCACGTTGGTGAAGTCTGTCTCCCCGCCTGTGGTGGTATAGAGATGCCTGTCCAGAGACTTGGAGTAGACAATGCCTCGGTCATCAGAGGTAAAGATGGTTCCAAACCCGGTATCTGATATGAGCGAACAAACAAGAACACTGAGACTTGGGGGAAAACAGAACAAAGCACGGGTCTGAACATGATTGCCTGGCCCCGCATATTTGTTAATCACCTTCACAGTAGGACTCAGACCTGAGTGTGGCTCTCGGTTTCACACTCAAAGTCTTCAAGTTTGTCTTTAATTCTAGCACTCAACTTAAGAGGCTAGAACATGGAAGACATTGCACTTGCTGCCTGACATAACTGGAAAAGCTCTTCTCAGATATATTGTGCCACCATATGCATTGTATTTAGATTCCCACTTGTCATGTTTCTAAATCTTCGTACTTTAGAATACTTCTCAAGCCGTCTTTGTTGAAGGATCTTTTAAAAATTCCAATATTCCCAGCACTTGGGAGGCAGAGGCAGGCGGATTTCTGAGTTCAAGGCCAGCCTGGTCTACAGAGTGAGTTCCAGGACAGCCAGGGCTACATAGAGAAACTCTGTCTTGAAAATATACATACATATATATATATATATATATACAATTTGATCTCACAACATATCACAAATGGTTTTATTTAAAAATAATTATCACCAGATCACATGGTTATGCATTTCTAGACTGGGCAAAGTGGTGCATACGTGTAATTCCAGCACCCAGGAGGTTATGGCAGGAGCACTGCGAGTTTGAAATCATCTGGAGTATAGAATGAGTCGGTCCCTGTCTCCACAAAATAGCAAACCAACCAAAAATGTCTCCTGAATATTTCCTGGTTTTACCTGGTCACAGACAAGCTTGCAGCTCGTTCCCACTGAACAGGCACCCACAGCTCTGGGAAGCTCTGCGCCAAAGCATCCACCACCCTCACAGACTACTATAGGCACCAGAACAAGCAGCCTTTCAAAGACGCAGCACATTATCTCTAGGATATTAACAAACATCTTGGGGTAAGAGGAAAACTTGACACATAAAAAGGAAAGGTTCTCAGAGCAGAGCCCAAAGCTGAACTCTTTACACATTCAAGGCTGGGCCACGAACCGGCTCGTACCTCCAGGTTCATCTACATGCATGAATACCATGTCCTCATTGGCTGCCAGGATAGAATAGAATTGCTCCTGCCCCACAGAAGGAAGCTGTGCCATGCTCCATGTGTCCCCTTGGTCTGTTGACACGTGGATCCTTCTTGTTGTGTCCTAGAATAAATGTACCAATATCTATGTTTTTAATATTCTGTAAAAGTGTCATGCCAAGGACATGAATAGCAACATTTTTAAAATAGTTATATTAATAATAATTTCCTCAGTAGGTACAATTGCAACAAAGGGCCAGTGCCAGTTCTCAAGGTGATTTCTACTCCCCTCTAGGCAACGAAACAGTCCGTTCTCTCCTGCCTTTCACTGGCTCATTCACTCTGATAGAATCCTCCCAATGGCTGACATTCCATCTCCTTCCACAGAGCTAAGGATGAGACTGGACCATCACTAGGTTGGCTCTATACCATTTGCAAATACTTGATTGAAATTCTCAAAATGATGATTTGATTGGTACTAAATGTTCCACCTTTAAGATAGCCCTGGCTTTAGATAATCAATCCAAAGGATTAAATAACTGATGGTCTAAAAGATAAAGATGATGTCCACGCTGGGAGACCACAGAGGACAGACAAGATGAGACATGCGTCTAAGGAATTCCCACCATAGCCACAATGAAGGAGATATGCACAGGCTAGAATAAGGCCAAAGAGTCCAAAATTTTTTGAGAATTTGGCTGGTAAGGGTTCTGCTAAGAAGGCCATTAAATCCTAGAATCTGCTAATTAAAACAGCTACTAGCGGTAATGGCTGTATCTGCTTCTCCATCCCCAGTTCCCTCCTTAACCCCACTACTTCAACGAAAGTGATCCTATAGATCGATCCACGCTTCCAGCCCATCAGGTAATTCTCAGAGTTCACTGTAACTCAACACCTCACTTGAGCTTGCCACACTGGCTACCACTGCTCCTGGAAACACTTCTTCACCTGACTTTTGCAGCAGCAGCATGTCCTGACTTCCCCTACCTCACCCCTTTCTCCCACCCAGGCTTCTCAGCTAGAGTCTTCTTTTCTTTGCAGCCTTCAGTGGAGAGGTGCTTCAGGGCTTACTCAATCCTCCCATGGCTTCTCTACCTCCTCATTCTTCAGAAGAATGCACCCAGTCATGTGGCTTTAAATACCATGTAATTTGGAAAGATTCATAAATATGAATGCCAACTTGACATTTCATCTCAGATATATAGTAGGCATTTCTTAGGCAACACACTGAATTCTTGGTTTTTCTCCCACAAACCCGTTCCTTCTATAGTCTCTACTATGGCAGAAAACAGCCCTGCCATTTATACAAAGACTTGAAAGTTTCTTGTAGTTTTACTTTTATTGTCTTACAAGGATGTCTAAGGCAGTAGCTCATCCAACTGGCAATACATTTAAACACACACCTAACAATCTCATCCCTTCCCCCTCACCCACTGGTAACAGCCAGGTTCCAGGTCCCATCTCCTTTGCTCCTTGAGTGCTTGACAGCCTTTCAGCTGCTCTTCCTGCTGCTCCCACCCTTGCCTTCTCTCATGTAAAATCTCTTACGAAATGTATGGAAGCATCACCTATCAATAAAATGCTGTTGGCCTACTAGCTTAGGCAGGAAATAGGGTGGTGGAAGTTCTGGTACAGAGAGAGGATTTCTGGGACAGAGTCCAGCTTGTGTGTGTGTGTGTGTGTGTGTGTGTGTGTGTGTGTGTGTGTGTGTGTGTGTGTGTGTGTGAGGTGGGGTGCAGGGGGAGGTGTTGTGGGGAGCCACAGCTGCCACCCTATATATTTGGCACCTGGTCTCTGGCACCCTATAAGGTGTTGCCCTGAACTCTGAGAAAGATGGTCACATGAAATTGAAGGAGAGAGCTTGGCAGTGGTGGCGCAAGCCTTTAATCCCAGCACTTGGGAGGCAGAGGCAGGCAGATTTCTGAGTTTAAGGCCAGCCTGGTCTATAGAATGAGTTCCAGGACAGCCAGGGCTACACAGAGAAACCCTGTCTTGAAAAAAACAAAAAAAAAGAGAAATTGAAGGAGAAGTAACTAGCTACGCAGTATGACTTAGACTAGTTTAAACAGGATACTGAGTTATGAGCTAGCAGAAAATGAGCCAAAGCTAGGCATTTATTCATAAATAAGAAGTCTCAGTGTTATTTTGGGACACTTGGGGGAGAGTGGAACAGCCCACAGTCACACTCTCAGTTACACCTATTCTGCTACAGTGGAAGCTAAGTCATAATACCACCCATCTGCAGAATAAAGGCTGCAGCGTGTTGCACTCCATTCTGGCCCACCTCCCATGCTCCCCAGGACTCCAGCCACACTGCCATTCTCCTCATTATCAGGAGGCCAGGGGTCGGGGGTGGGGGTCCTGTCTCTGTCCTTGCTGATTCCACACTTGCTCTCCTCTCAGATGTTCACACAGGGACATGCTCCTCAGGTCACCAAGATCCCACCCAAGCACAAGGTCTGTAGTAGTGTAGCCTGTGACTCCCCACCCACCTTGCTGCTTTAGTTCTTCCTAGACAGACTCACTGCTGTGGTGCTTTGAATAGGAATGGCCCCCACAGGCTCACGTATTTGAATGCTTGGTCTATGGGGAGTGGTGCTACTTGACGGGGATGAGGAGGTCTGGCCTTGTTGGAGTAGGTGTGGCCTTGTTGGAGGAAGTGTGTCACTGTGGGTAGGCTTTGAGGCTTTCAGAAGCTCAAGCCAAGCCCAGTGTTTTACTCTCTCTTTCTGTTGCTTGCCAATCCAGATGTAGAACTCTCAGCTCCTTCTCCAGCATCGTGTCTGCTTGTATGCTGTCATGCTTCCCACTGTGATGATAATAGGCTACACCTCTGAACTCTAATGGTTTATGGTTACAGCCCCAATTAAATGTTTTCCTTTATAAGAGGTGCCTTGGTCATGGTGTCTCTTCACAGCAAAAGACACTTGCTTAGCAGGGGCTTCCCCACTTGAATACAAGCTCAGAGAGTAGGATATGTATCTATTAATTCACTGATATTTTATGGGATCTAGACTACTACCCAGAGCATTATATATTTTTAATTATATTATAGAATAATGTGCACATGAATTGCTTTCCAGATAATCCAGATGATTTTCATGTCTGGGTAAAGCCAAACACTGGACCTACAAGTTTGAAAACAAGAGTTAGAAAAGGCTAAAGCCCACAGTAAGCCCCAAGAATCAGTCAGCCTCTGCCTACAGAATCTCTCCCAAGCTTTTGCACAGATATTTAAGATCATAGGGCTGGCAAGATGGCTCAGTGGACGAAAGCGTCTGCCACCAAACTTGATCCTTGGATCTACATGGTGTACAGAAAGAATGGGTTCCTGCAAACTGTCCCCTAACTGCCACACATTTGCCATGGCATGTGTGTGCCCAACACATATATCACACACAGACCAAATAAGTAAATGTAAAAAATGTAAAAGAAGACATTTTAAATGTCTAAAAGAAGACAAGAAATGCTATCAGGACTATATACTGGAAAATATCCATACGGTGTGTGTTAGCAGGGGCATCAGACCCCAAAGAGGCAATACTCACCTTATCAGCCATCACAGAGGCAAAAAGGAAACGGCCCCCAAGACCAAACGAGTAGATTTTCACGCCAATGGTTTTGAAGGTTTTCCCCAAGTCGGATGTTCTCCATAATTCCAGGGCACCAAGATCAGCTTCTTAAACAAGACAAAATATTGATTAAAATTTCATTTACTGGCAAGCCTTATTCATATATCTGCTCAAGAACTGCTCCTATTTTAACTCAGAAAAAGCATTTTAAATCCACTGTGTGTTGACCAGGTGAGAGCATAGATACCGTATGGCATCATACACAGAGAGTCTGCATTTGGGTTTATTTCTGTGAGGTTTTCTGAGTGTTCATGACTCAAATGCAGTGTTGTATAACAACTGACAGTTTGTACTCTCTTCATGTCACACTTTAAAATGATCTTATTGTTTTAAATGCTCTTGTTTGAGTCGTTCCTTCACTGCTTATTGTCTAACACCCCTACATTATTGTTCCATGAAAACAGACCCTGGGTGTTTTGTTCTATCCTTAGACTAGTGTTTAGCCTACAGCAAGGACTCAGATATTTGTTGCATGAATTTAGAAAAGATTTTGCTTTCTGGTTGAAAACTGTAGCATGGATTAGGAGGCCAATAGCTTGGCCATCATGATAGCAATCCATCTTTGGCAGCAATCTCCATGCATCTAGGTTTCCTATTGTTTACAGCCTCGTGTCTGTCTTATCTACACTGCTCTTATGACTTAGATAAGAAATGTCTCCCCACAGCCTCATGTGTTTAAATGCTCGGTGCTATTAAGGAGTTGTGGCATCTTTGGGGCTGTGGGTCACTGAGGGCAGGACTTGAAGGTGGTTTTTACTTCTGATTCTGACACAAGCTCTCTGCTTCCTGATCTGCTAAGATATCAATAAGCAGTGGCTGACAGTCCCTGCTGCCATGCAGGGCTGCTCCAGCTGCCATGCTCTCCTGGCCACTATGTACTATACCCCAGAAACTCCTTATCTAAGCCATAATGCAAGCTCCCACTGTCGGGTACAGAACTGTTTCAGCCATCATGTCTCCTCCACTATGATGGACTGTACCCTCTAAACTGTGAGCCAAGGTAACCCCTCGACCCTGAAGTTGCTCCTGTCAGTATATTACCAGTGAGATGGTTGACAAAGCTCCCATGGGCTCACATATTTGAATGCTTAGTCATCAGGGAGAGGCACTACTTAAGAAGGATTAGGAGGTGTGGCCTTGTTCAAGTAGGTGTGCCCCTGTGACAAGAAGCATGTCTCTTGCTGGTAGGCTTTGAGATTTCAGAAGCTCAAGCCAGGCTCAATGTCACTCTGCCTGTAGATCTAGATGTAGAACTCTCAGCTACTTCTCCAGCACCATGTATGCTTGTGTGCTGACGTGCCCCCTACCATGATGATAATGGACTAAATCTCTAAAACTGTGAGCCAGACCCAATTTAATGTTTTGTTTTATAAGAACTGCCATGGGCATGGTGTCTCTTCATAGCAATAAAAGAATGACTAAGGCAGTCAGTGATGAGAAAAGCATTTAATACAGAAATTTGGTATCAGAGAGTGCACTGTAGTGATAGACTGACCATGTTTGAGGAATGTGCAGGAGTTTGGAGCTCTTGTACAGCTAAGTACAAGAATGCTATAAGCAAAGGTCCATGGATCATTCTGGTGGGAGTTCATAAAAATCAGAATTCTGAGAGCAATGTTCTGAGAGAAATGTAGATGTGAAGGCCAGACTTAAGAGCTCTATCGGGAACTGGGTTAGAGAGCATTCACGTTACATTCTGGTAAAAAATCTACTGTGGTCTTCCAATGATCTGAAATTTTGGATAAGAGTGTTAATTAATGGACTGATTTATTTGGCAGAGAGCTATAGGCAGCTTAACATTCATATTGTGCTATGGTTAGTGCTCCCTATGTAGTCAGGTTTACAGTGAGAATTCAAAGGCAACAGTGGAAAAGGATGTGAAAAATATTCAGTTTGCTGAAGAAAGAAACATGAGCAAGACAGATGAGGCAATGTGGTCGTGACTGTTAAAGAGACTGGTGGTGCTGTGAAAGCGCGGCCAAGAGCTGCACCCGGAGAACAGAAGTGGCATGAGGGAAAGGCCCACCCAAAGAAGGCTCTAGGGCAGACCCCACAAAGTCATTTGCAAACTTTCATTCAAAAAGAGCATGCCTGAGAACATGAGCCTCTGGGACACCCTGCAAAAAATAGGGCTACCTGGTTCATCTGCAGGTACTTAGAGGCCACTACAGCTGTTGACCAAGGTGGGAGAGGCAGATACATGTCTAAATAGCTGTAGATTTTCAGCATTGTTCATGTGGTGGTTTTTCCATAAGGAGAATGCAAGAGCAATGAGCCATCAAGATCTATCTGATGAAAGAGCCCAGAGTCCAGGCAATGTTAGCTGGGCTGGAATCTCTTCCTGGAGACCCTTAGGGACCAATGCATGCAGCTGTGAGAGGGAAGCTTAAGCTGCAAGGGCAGACCCCAGGATGCTGGGAATGCTGGGAATGCAGACACATGCTGAAGAAGGCTGGAGCCCAAGGGAGCTGTCCCAAGAAAGGCCATGCAGGCCACAGGTAACAGTAGCTGTAGAAGAAGAGCCATTCAAGGTCTCGGAAGCTCCAATGATGTGACCATGATGCCCAGATGTGGGCATGGAGCTGCAAAGCCTGCTTCTCTGATGGGTTTGATCCTTTGCCCCATCTCTCCATGCTGCCCTCCTGTTGCTTCCTTAGAAGTATATGTATGCCCTTGTATACTGGAAACATGCAACTTGGGTTTTGATTTTATAAGGAGAGTTGAGAGACTGTCTTGGGTCTCAGAAGAGACATGGGATTTCAGAACAATGTTGGGTCTATTAAAGACAATGGTAACTTTTGATGCTTGACTAAATGTATCTTGCATTATACAATGGCAGCCACCAGTGGCCCGGAGTGGAAGGTTATAGTCTCAATGTGAAGTGTCCCCTATAGACTCCGATGCTTGAATATCCATTGGTGGTACTGTTCTGAGAGGCTGTGGAACCTTTGTGACTGTGGCTTAGTTAACAGAAATAGGTTGCTTAAAGGTGGCCTTGAAGATGAACTTTGTTTCTCATCATGACCTGAGCTCTCGTTCCTGACACACCAAGATGTGTACAAGTCGGACAGCAGGACCCCACCGCCATGGACAAAGCTGCTTCAGCCACCATGTCTTCTCAATGACAATGGACTGTTCCTTCTGAACTGAGAGCCGAGGTCACTTCTCTTCCCTTACGTTGTGCTTATCAGGTATTTGCTCACAATAATGAGAAAAGTAACACACAAAGGCTAAGAGGAACTGTATCATCTTCATATACAGTTACATTTTTATTGACCTGAGCAGGATGAGGGAATTTAGTTGTACTTTCAAGATTTTAAAGGTAATTAGCTAGCTTTGAATTTTCTGCAGCTACTGAATTTGCAAGAGGATGAGAAAACTCTGTTTCAGCATACACAACCCAGAATGTTCTACCCTGAATGGACAGCAGAGCCCTCTCGTCTGGGACTACAATATACTTACTGCAGGAGCCATTCACATGCGTGGTAAAGAAGATGATGTTGTTTGGTCCCCTAGAAAGAGGCAAAGACAGGGATAGAAAATGGATTAAGGCTACTAACAGACTATGTCGGCCTAGTCACAAAGTCCTTGGCGTGGGTAACAGCTCCATCCACTGACAGCAGCTGACATGCTGCTCACTGTGTGTAGTCAGCTTTATAGCAAGAACTCAAAAGGACAAGTGGAGAAGCTGTGTTCTGATGCTCTGCTGGTGGGGCAGCCCACAGCCTGGGCCCCATTGTCTCCTACCATCATCAGCTTCATTGTGAGAATCTTGGAGACACACTGATATACGTACACTCTAAATCTGCCTCTGGCGTCATACCATCTCCCCACAGTGAGATGTTTCTCTCTCATGTCACTAAACCATAACCTTATAATCTTTTAGCACTAGTTTAAAAACTAGCCCTCTTATGAGGCTCTCCTACCACTTTGACTAGAAGCCTTTTTTTTCCTTGCAGAATTCTAGAGCAGTAGATTCTTAACAAGGGAAGCTCTGCCCTGCAGGAACACTTCGAAGTGATTTTGGTTGGCACAATTGAGGAAGAGAGAGAAGCAGGCAGGAATTACTCCTGGCATCTCGTAGGTGCAAGTCAGGATGCTTTTAAACATTCAAAATGCACAGAACAGCTCCCTCAATAATGACTCCTCCAGCCCAATATGTCATTGATAATGAAGGTAAGAATCCCTGTTCGAATGACTGTGGCCCAGTGGATAAGATGCCTGCCTGTGAGAAGCTCTGCTCTAGAGTCCTGTGCCCTACTGCACTAACTGTTGGCTATTTATTTGCCATCTAGTGGGTTGTTTTAATAGCACGACATGTGCCATATTGCACCCACCACACAGACTGGCATCTTCAGATCAGTTGCTAGGTTTTAGGGTTTGTGGTTCCCATTTGAATTTAGCTCAGTGCCTTTTATGAGCTAAATAATTTAGTTATTCCATCTCAAATAGACAACTAGGTCAGAGGTTGAATTATTTAAAATGAAACTCGGAAAGGCAGTTTGCAAGGAATGAGACCTAGGCCCTGACAGATCACACTTACAGATTACATCAGCTAAAGAGTCTAGGTTTGAGCATACTTTTTCAGGACTTTGGGCTGTAAATTCTAAGAGATCAAAGGTCTCAAAGGTGAGTTACTTGCATCAGTAGCTTAGCTACATTGAGTTTAAGGCTAAGCAATTAAATTTCTTAAAAAAGTAAAATGTCAGGGCTGGAGGGATGGCTCAGCAGTTAATAGTGTTGCTCTTGCAGAGGCCTTGGGTTCAGTTCCCAGTACTCATATGATTCACAGCTGTCTGTAACTTCTATGTCTGAAGGCTCATGCCTCTCCTCCACAGGCTTCACTCTCGTGGTGTACACACATAACCAGATGCAAAACTCTCAGGAGAAAAAAAAATTAAGGTAAAAAAACCCTGTGTAAAGTTGGAGGAAGATGGCACACACCTCAATCCTAGCACTTGGGAGGCAGAGGCAGGTGGAACTCTGTGAGTTCAAGGCCAGCCTGGTCTACAAATCGAGTTCTAGGCTAGCCAGGGCTATACAGAGAAACCTTGTCTCAAAAAAGAAAAAACAAAACAAAACAAAAACAAAAACAAAACAAGAAAAGAAAGAAGGAAAGAAAGAAAACGAGAGAGAGCGATTTGTTAACTTAGTTACCGTAAAAATGACTTCCTTCCTGTTAAGTCCTATCTAGTACCAACACCACTGATTAAAACACATACCATAAAATCAGATGTGCATGATGTGCACAATAGCACTATAAAATCATTTGATGAGTGCTTCTGGAAAAGGCCCACCTCATTTAAGTAGAATAACTAGTATTTTAAGTGATTTTGGTAGATATATTTCAAATATGTATGATTTATTTCTTCTGATTCCCTAAGTGGAATGCATCAATCTCTTAAGATTATGGTTCATCCCCACAAATATTAATCATATCAAGCCAGATGCTGCTGAAGTAAGAGTCTTTCCTTGCTCTGGCACAGTGATTTTGTTCTGAGTTTTGTCTGTTTTTCTGTGGTCTTCCTGCCTGCTTCCAGCTTTCAGACTATAATTCTAAAGCTGCTGTATGCCTGCTGCTAACAGCCCTATAGCTCAGCTCTGGCAGCAATCTGCTATACACTGGGAAACCAGACTACTGGACTTGATAAAACTTGTCAGTGGGAAAGAGACTCGGAATGCAGTTCTGAAAGCAGAATGTGGGAGGTCTGAGGCTGTTGGTTCAATCCTGGCTTCATCACCCTCCATATTCTGCTAAGAAGCCTCCTCTTACTGAGGGGGGAACTGAAGCCCAGAGAGGGTAAGCCACTGACTAGTAACAGAGCCAGGCTGGAACAAAGGGCACATCACTGCTAAGTCAAAGCTGCCTCTGGTGCATGGTCTTTGGGCAGGCACTGAGGGGCAGGACACGCTGCCAAGGGAAGGGAGTATTTTCACACTGCCAATGGTGGCACTTGTGCAGTCTGGAAGCCCTTTCAGCTCTTCCTGAGTTTGCACTGCGTTTTATGCAACTAAAATGGAGTGCTAGACAAGGAAGTGTGAGCCTGACTAGACAGAAGTACCAAAGACCCCACATTAAAGCTCCATTTCCTGTTCCAATTGATGTTACCAGCTATGGAGATAAAACATTTGTAGACAGCAGTCATGGCTCTTATAGCATTCATTGAGACAAAATCCTTTTCCAGCACGGTCAGAAGCTCCTCCAGGTCCAGGCCTGTGCCCCATCCTCTGTCTGTCCCTCATGAGACCCTGAAGTGCACTTGGCACATAGCAACTACTTGCTATTTATTCATGTGACTTTTGGCAGCTCGAAGGCTTAGGGCTCTGACAGATGGAGTCTTGTGTTACTCACCATTTGGCCAAACATACTGCTTTGTGGATTTCTTCCCATTTTTCCCCAAAATTCTTGGACACCCACAGGCCATTCTGAAAGATTATAAATGACTTATCAAAATTCCAGTTTTATTCTGTGCAGCTGCTTATACGACCTTTAATAACTCACAATGCACCAGTCAGAACAGTAGAAATAAGCACTGCTCCAGTAGTGCAAAACACACTCACACACATGTGCACACATGTACACACATGCATACATATACACAAGGGCATATACACATGCACACACACGTACACACACACACCTGCACACATGTACAAGCATGCACACATATTACGCAGGCTCTTTCTGGTCTTAGAACTGAAGACAACAAATCATATAAAGTACCTTGAGTGCCAAGCACCATACCAGACATTGCATTCCTGCCTCACAATGATCTTGAAGTTTAGCAAGGGGCATGGCTAAGAAAGCTCACGACCATATGGTGTTATGGACGGGGTCCACTGTGGAAGAGGGCACGTGGCACAGTGACAGTTGATTGAAGAACACCACACTGACAGAAGCGATGGGTACTATGCTCAAATGGAGGAAGGGGCACTAGTAAAAGAAACCATCGAAGACTAGCAAAGGCAGGGAGAGCACAAACATGGAGTATGAAGATGAAAACAGTGGTGGGAAATCCCAAGGTGAGAAGATGAGGAGCCAATCCTCAGGGAGGTGAGGAGAGCTCAGGAGATGCCTTCTTGGCCAGGGCAATGGACCTAGCTCTCACTGTGCGTGAGTTCCCAGCAGGATCACACTCTAAGAGGGGGGTCACAGCTTCACCTTTTTAGGTGACAACCATACATGTGAATGGGAAAGATGGATGTCAGAGCGTCACAGCTAGAAGTAGGACATGAAGTAAGTAAGTGTGAGTTGGTTTAGTAAGAGTTAATGAGCCGGGCGGTAGTGGCGCCTGCCTTTAATCCCAGCACTTGGGAGGCAGAGGCAGGCGGATTTCTGAGTTCGAGGCCAGCCTGGTCTACAGAGTGAGTTCCAGGACAGCCAGGGCTATACAGAGAAACCCTGTTTCGAAAAAAAAAAAAAAAAAAAAAAAAAAAAAAAAAAGAATTAATGAGGTCTTTACCCTCAGCCCTGAGGAATGGGATCAGCCAGAAATGAAGCCAGAACAGAACTGGCTTCTAACAGTTCTGTGTGCGTGCGTGCGTGCGTGCGTGCGTGCGTGTGTGCGCGTGTGTGTGTGTGTGTGTGTGTGTGTGTGTGTGTAAGTCAATAGCATCATCAGGGTGGGGGCAGGGGTACACTGTATCATTAATTACTACAAATATTACAGGAGCACACATGAGAGAAGAACAGTGATGCTCAGGAGGGACTGGGCCTAAGGTGCCTGTGGGACACAGACTTGAAGATACCTGGGGTCAGCAGTCAGGAATCTGCTGGCCTACGGGCAAGCCAGAGCAGGAAGTAAGAGCTGAGAACCTTTAGAGTGGAGAATCGAGTAGAAGTGGCCGCTCAATGTCAGATGAACAGAAGGCAGTTAAGGGTAAGCTGACAGGCATTTATGGAAGAGGCCAAGAAGGACCAAAGGAAACGGGCTCAAAGAGCCAAGCAAAAAGAGGCCCTCAAAGGTGAGACTGGCCACTGCTCTGAAATGCAGCCGATAAGAACATGATGTCTGTTGCTCTCAATTCTACCAGCAATGACCAGCCTCAGTGGGGTGGGACAGAAATATCCTGGATCATCAGAAAGTGACTGGGGCTCATCTAGGTAGAATCAGTCTTTAGGCTCTTCTCAACTTCCTCTCCAATGGTAATAAAGATGACCTTAGGAGGATGACAATTTATACTCATCCTTTGCAGCTCAAGAAAGATGACTGCAAACTGTTCTCTGGTTCATTATTCCAGCAGCAGACATCCATTCATTAAAAAACATACAATAGCAATTATACATTGTACATAGCTGGAAGAGGTGGTATTCAGAAGTCACACCAAGATAGGAACAGAGTGTAAAAATACACAGTTCATTGTAAGGAGACACTGGAAAGAAGTCGAATGTAAACGTGCCGGGAGATCCTTTAAAGCGTGTATATTTTGACACTGCAAACATGGAAAGGCAAGTTCAACTGGACTTACTTCGGTGCTGAGAGCTAACAGGTAATCAGAATTCTGAGGGCTGTACATCATCTGCGTCACAGGATGAAAGGGGAGATCTGTCTGCACAAAGTTCTTGGCAAAGTCTGATGACCTGAACACTCTTCCTCCTCGGCTTCCCCCGGACACCTCTGCTGTTAGTATCACCTGCCCGGGGAGAGGAGACATCAGGGTTAGGGAGTGACACTGTCAACACCTGGGAAAGTGGTGTGGAGTGACTGTGTGTATACTTGGGTGTGTACATGCACATGTATTAGTTAAGGAAATTTTAGATCCAAAAGAAAAAGAAATTATAAAGATAAATTATATACTAATCCAAGTTTTACTCTTATATATTAAAATAAAAGATATCTTGAATTGTGCCAATGCACCAAACCTGTGCCAATGCACCAAACCCGTGCTAATGTTTTTGACTCTGGTTAGTTTTGAGATATAGTTTCCACGAAGATCACAGAGTTGTAGGGAGTGCCTGTTGTAATGCTGACCAACTACCACATATGTATAAAGGGTTTTTGGTGCATCCTGGATATAAACCAGGAAAAAAAAATACTGTGCTAAATCCAATTCCTTTATGAGCAATGTCAAACTATATCTAATTTTAAAATATAGCAATACCAAACTAAATGCTGCCCTAACTTCGTTTCTGTTGCTGTGATAAAACACCCTGACAGAAAACAACTCAGAAGAGAGAGGTTTATTTGGCTTATACTTCCAGATTACAACCCATCATTTCCTGGACAAGAATTTGAAGCAGCTGGCCACATTCACAGTCAAAAGCAGAGAGTGAATACATGCATGTATGCATGCCTACTTCTGCTTAACATCCTTTCTATACTTAATTCATGATCCTCTGCCTAGGGAATTATGCTGCTCACAGTGGGCTAGGTCTTCCTGCATCTTAATGTAGTCAAGTCAATCCCCCAAAGACATGCCACAGGCCAATTTGATCTAAACAATCTTTCACTGAGGCTCTTCCTAGGTTGTGTCATGTTGACAATTGAAACTAATCATCACAAATGCAATACTGTGAACTGCTCCGTCATTCCAACACTAACATATTTCAGGTGGTGTGGAGCACCAACTTCACATGCAAGAATGAGTCTCACCTTTCCAGAGTTCTCAGGACCAATGGCCATGCCAAACTCCGTCCGAATGAAGGTGTTATTGATGAGATTTGTAATGTCTTTAAAGTTCTTTCCATAATCCTCACTGACAGAGAGAGAAGAAGAAAGAAGCATATTTAGAGTGTGCCCGAATTCTTAGCCTTTATCCCTCTTTCATCTTTCCTCAGTCAGGGAAGGGTTAGCCCGAGGGATAGTTCACTTCCTCACCAAGATGGGAGGTGTGGGGTGACTTATGCTGAGCCAAGAAGAGAGGAGGGCCTTCCTTCCCTTGAGATTTTCTAGGGAACACATTTCCTCCCAGATAAGCCACTTGCTAATTTGGCCAGTCTTCTTTTAGGCTGGCAGTTCTCAATGGGGTGGTTTGTTCCCCGTTCCCACTTGTGGACTATCTAGAGACAGTTTTGATTATCACAATCCAGACACTATTTAGGCAAAGCCGATGCTGACCACACTGCAATGCACAAGGCGGTCCTACAGCAGGAAATTATCTGGTCCCAAATATTGAAGCATCATTGTTGAGAAACCCCACAATTGGCATATGAATATAAGGCAAAAAAAAAAAAACCTACTATATTTCCACAATGAAAGGGCAACAGAGGTAATTCTAGAATCCCAGAAAAGCAGAGCACACAACAAAGGTAGAACTGACCCTGAAGCATGTCGTTTCTCTGTATTTAGTTATGTGAATCAGCAATTTCCTTGTTATTTAAGCTAGCTTGAATTGAGCTTCTGCTAACTGTAGCCAAAGGGTTCCTAACTAACCCATAAATTCACATCACTTATGGTAAAGCCAGTGACTAAGTAGTGGTGACCTTGCTGCTGCCCTGAGAGAGGTTAACATTGCTAGGCATACATTCCTACTAGAGAAAGCAAATGGCCAAATTTCACTCTTGGTTTCTCAGTTTCCCCTAAAATTCCATTCCAACAGAGCCTCTGGGAAGCCCTCGAGCTCATGTTTAGATCTGTGAGAAACATCAACAAAGTCTTTTGGAGAAGAAAGAACTACAACAGAGTCAGTAGCTGTCTGATAGGTCTAATACTGTGAATAACTCCCTTTAAATGATACAGAACGCCAAAAATATTTACTAAATTTAAAGAGACTAGATCTGGTGCAGACCTGGGCCACTCCCAACCTTTGTCAGAGACACTTCTCTAAGCAGTGAGCAGCAGCCGATGCAGACACAACCAAGTGGCCAAAAAGCTGACAAGAGACTAAGTGCTCGGCCCTGAATGGCCACCCTCTGCCAAGCTCAGGTATGTGAGAAGGATGTCAGAGCTGGAGGGTGGGGAGGGGCTGAGAAAGGCCAGATGGGTCATGGCAATCGTGCTCATGACATTGCACCAGCCATACAGATGGGGCAGATGATCTCCAGGCCCCGTCCTTCACTATGGAGTTACTGGCAACTGGCAGCTGCTGGGGAAGAGAGAAGCATGCTTCTTTGTTGGTCTGTTGGTAAATTCTCAGTATTCCAGTGGATGGCCTCACACCTATGCACATATGGGCAGCAATCATTGGTCTGACTTATCAAAAACAAACAGAAAAGAGGAGGGGCAGGAGCAGGGGGAGGAAGAGGAAGAAGAAGGAAGAGGAGGAGGAGGAGGAGGAAGAGGAAGGAGAAGGAGAAGGAAGAGAAGTCTTAGTTGTTGTTGTCAGTAGGGGGTGGCACTGGGAGGAATAGAGAGGCTGGAGAGAGTAAATGGGGGGATGTGATCCTTGTATATCTGTATGAAATTATCAAAGAATAACTGATATTAAAAACTTTAAATCATCTATTGGTGAAGACATTCAAGCCAGCTTCTCAGAGCCAGAAGAAATCTACAGTAATGTTCACATGTATTAGTTAATAAGGCACTACAGATCTGGGGGAAAACACAACAAATAATGACAAACTGAGGAACATGAGAAGTGCACAGAGCCAAGGAGACCATTGTGTGCCGCTTCTGTGAGTCACAGGAGATGCAAGGACGGCAATTTATCAAAAGCCAAGTAGCTAATTAAAGACAACGTTGAAATCACAGTCCAGTCCTTAGCCCCAAACTAGAGACAACTTATTTGTGAGGAGTACTTTTATCTTATTACTTGGGAATCATGATTTCTCTGGCCAAAGTCTGCTTGGCAGTAGAAGTTTAAGGCGTAAGGGATGTGCCTATGCCTGTCTGCACAGTCTCCAAGGATGATAAAGCAAGCCACATTGTCTTAGAATTACTAGGATGACTTTTACATACACACACACACACACACACACACACACACACACACACACACACACGAGCGTGTGCTCGCGAACAACAAACACACACACAACAAACATACACACACGCATGCACACACACGTGCACGCGAGCACACACACACACACACACACACACACACACACACACACACACCACAACAAGCACCCAATTCCTAGATAAGACCATCCAACAGTTTCCTTTACTGCCTATCTCTGGCTTTGGAGTGCAGGATCTTATCTTCTAGGCAGCCAGCAGGAGACGAATAAGCAGTGCCCAGCTCTGCAGGGTGTACACCATCAACAGCTCAGACAACTGTTCTAGGAACTGTGGTGGCTTGATTATCTGTGGTTTACAAATCTTCCTTCCTTTATAACATCCCCAGGGAACCTGCATAAACCTGTTGGCACAACTGCCTGCTTTTTAAGAACTTGGTACAATGAACCTACCCTTGCCCTCCAGAAATACCAATGAACAAACACCATCCACAAGGCCTTCCACTACTTCAGCTGTTTAAGCAAGAGGAGAAAATGGACTAGAGCTAACCTTTGGGGGTTAAGTAGGCTCTGTTGGTATATTATATACATCAGCATGAACTGGAAACCAATAAAACATCCTGAAAATGAAATCTATTTTCTAAACTTCATATGACAATATGGTTATAAATAGTAACCAAATGATTGCTAGCCATGAAAAACCTATAAAACCATCTGCTTTAGAAATACATCTTCTTAACAACAATTCTAGGTATCAGCCATATCTCTGGTTACCAAGAATTAATGATCATTTTAGTCTATGTTTGTAGTGTAGAAATGCTCATGAATGGTTTCAACTTAAGACATCACCAAGGACAACAGTGTATAGAACAGAAATTATTTAAGCCATGTAGCTATTATAATGGAATACCATATTCTAGAGGCTGAGGAGCCCACAATTAGGACACTGGAGAATTTGCTAAGGCCTAGTTCCTGCCATGTTTTATTTGTTTTAATTGGGGTCTTGCTATGAAGCCAGGCTTGAACTCGATTTGTAACACATCCTCCTGTCCCAGTCTACTAAGTGTCAATATTCTGGACATATGCATATACTTGGCTTTAAGCTACCATCATATCATTGCGATGTTGTAGGACAGAAAGACTAAGCAGATGTCTGGGGGGTAGGGAGTCTTTTAATCCTGTCAGTTAGGGCCTTCCTCTCATGTTCTAAACAGTTACCTACCTAAGGTCCCTCCTCAGAAAGGTCAGGAGCCCCTGCTTACGGAATGGTGCAACCCGCAGTGGGGTGGATCATCTCACCTCAATTAACCATCAAGAAAATCCTCCACAGGCAAGCCAAAGGCAATTCTGATCTAGACACTCTTTAAGACTTTCTCTTCTGCTGGGCAGTGGTGGCACACGCCTTTAATCCCAGTACTTGGGAGGCAGAGGCAGGCGGATTTCTGAGTTCGAGGCCAGCCTGGTCTACAGAGTGAGTTCCAGGACAGCCAGGGCTAAACAGAGAATCCCTGTCTCGAAAACCCAAAAAGTAAAAAGAAGAAAAAAAGACTTTCCCTTCCTGCTAGGCATGATAGTGCATGCCTTTAATTCTTGCACTTAGGACAAATCTCTGAAAGTTTGAGGCCAGCCTGTTACACATAACAAGTTCTAGGCCAGCCAGGGCTACAAGGTGAGACCCTCTCTCAAAAATAAGTGAGTAGATAAATAGATTCTCAGGTAATTCTGCTGTATTAGGTTGGCAATTTAAAATGATCACAGATTTAAATCAAATACAGGTGAGACTCCAGGTACAGTGCATTGTGCAGCAAATGTCTCTCTAGCCATGAGATTAACAAGTGCGTTCTAAGAATAATGGCTCTGTCCATAACAGGGCATCAGGAACACAGCTCGGCCACTGCCTAAGACAGCTTTGCCCTTTCTCCACTGGCCGATAACACAGGCTTGTTCTGTCTGACACCTCAGCATAGCGGCCTTTGCATCCATATTTTAACAGTGTCTGTGGTGAAATAGAGAAGCATTCTAAGATATAAGGTCTCCTTGTTTTCTTTCTGATTCCTTAATAGAATCACCTACACAACTGTACTCCCAGCAATCCAGGCTTTCCCAGCATGCAGCTCACACGCATTCAGCCTCAATCTGGTTTCTAGTGCTTTTACTCATTTTTTTTCAGTGATTAAGTTTACAGATCCTAGAATGAAAGCTGTAAGGCTGATGACAAATTAAAAAATACAGCTTTGTAGTTTTCATTAATTGGAATGTTTATGTAGTTGGTCTTTATTTCTCACACATTATTTGCAAACTGCCTATGCATTTAAATTTATTTGTAACTTCAAATTTAACACTCATGGTGCTTTTGTGGCTGTCTGCAGACATTTACAGGAAAACAAAACAAAACAAAACAAAACAAAAAAACAAAGAAGCAAATGAAACCTATCCTGGTCATTTGCTTCCAGCAGAAGTTACACGAGATAATATTTGGCCTGAGAACAAGTAGAGTCTTGCCTAGTGTAAGCACCCTGCCATCTTCCCCCACCCCAAAACCACCCAAACCAACAAGACAATGCTCTGTCTGCAGTGCCCACTTTCACACTATGATCAAGCATCCTTTTCAGAGTGCCAAGGTGTTACACTGTTGTACTTTTTGCTGGCAATTTGCTGTTGCTATTGTGTGTTATGTTGACATACTGTTGTTTCTAAACACAAAGAAACTTAGATGTGCTTCATGCAGGCAACATGTGTCTTGGAAAACTTCATTTGAGTAAGAGTTATGGTTTAAGTTAAGTTTAATTCTAACAAAGGAACAACACATAAGAATAAGATATTTTAAGACAGAAACACAGCGAGACAATATTATATATTGATTGGTTGGAAATATGAACAGAGATTTGCAGGAAGCTCAGTATGTACTTCCCGTAGGAGCAATAATTCAGCCCTCGGTGGCTCAGCACTTGGTTTTGTTTGGTTTTACTTTTTTCCTTCTTCTTTGAGACAGAGTCTCATTATGCAGCCCTGGCTGGCTGTAACCTTGCTGTGTAGAACAGGTTTGGCTCAAACTCAGAGACCTGCCTGCCTCTGCCTGCAGAGGACTGGCATCAAAGGTGTGTGCCACTATGCTCACTGACTCAGTATTTGTGACAATTTTACAAAACACAGCTGTCACAACTAATCTGAACCAATTACATTGAGATTTTCAGTTAAAATATCAGTCGGGAGAATGTAGCTTATTAAAATGTGCCAAAAGGATAATGGACTTGAAACAGAAGCCAGGTTAAAAATGACAGAATTTGAATTCATACTGTTAGCATTTTGTCTAAGCTCAGCCCCACAGTTACCTGGCAACAACCAGGTAGGCCTGACCCACTATAAAAGGGGCTGCTTGCCCCCTCCCCTCTCTCTTGCTCTTCCCTTCTTGCTCCTGCTCTGTCTCTCGCCCCTTCCCCTTTTCTCTCCGTCCACCCCCCACGTGCTCATGACTGGCTTCTACTCCTCTCCTCCTTCTCTCTACATTTCTCTGTATCTACTACCCTCAACTTCCCTCCCCATGCCCTAAATAAACTCTCTTCTATACTATACCGTCTGTGGCTGGTCCCTCAAAGGGAAGGGATGCCTCAGCATGGGCCCACTGAAGCACCCCCTTCCCCAATACCTTACCACACATCCACCAAAACATATTCCTTCTCTCTTTATCTTTTTATAAACATAACACATACTGAACTTAACTCCCATTATTCTAATCTGTTTGTCCCTTGTCTGATGCAACTTTATGTTTTTATTTTTAATATTTTGTTATATTTTTGTAATTATGGGGAAAATGTATGTGTTCATGGAAATCATAAAAATATGGATACAAAAATAGAATAAAGCATAGAAAACAAAGCCATAGAACTGTAAAATAAAGAAAATTTGAGTATCTTGGACCTGTATTTTGCTTTGCTTGACAAGTCTTGAGTATGTAAAATTGAAATTGTGTTCAAGGCAATATGTCATTATATATTCCAATGAACTTTCCATATATGTGTATACACACATGCCCATATGCTGTGGTGAAACTAAACTGAGCCTCTCATTTAAAGGTTGGCACAGAAAGCATAGTTTCCCTGCCACTCACCCCCTCTTCCACAATGATACCTGTACCCAAGAGGGGGCATGACACAGACGTCACATTTAGAGCTGAGCTCTCCACAGGCTCTCATTCTTTGATCTTCGACAGTTAGAAGTCTCTGTATTAATTGTCATCTACCGCAAAAGGAATCATCCTTGATGAAGCCTGAGACATGCACAGTATGGATTTAATATTAATAGTAAGTCATTAGAAATAGGTTTAAGTCCATGTCCATTTAGCAGACTGGTAGTTTGTATATGTTTGGCCCAGGGAGCAGCACTCTTAGGAGGTGTGGCCTTGTTGGAGGAAGTGTGGCACTGTGGGCTGGGCTTTGAGACCCTCCTCCTAGTGCCTGAGGATGTCAGTCTTTTCCTGACTGCCTTTGGATCAAGATGTAAAACTTGTGCCGTGTCTGCCTGGGTGCTGCCATGCTCCCACCTTGATAATAATGGACTGAACCTCTGAACCTGTAAGCCTACCTCTTATAAGTGCTGTCCCTTATAAGAGTTGGCTTGGCCATGGTGTTTCTTCACAGCAATGGAAACCTTAACTAAGACACACAGACTAATAGTAGTTTCATCCCTAGGGCCTATAACCTATCTTGCCACAAGTTCGTGGCCTCAGTAACAGTGGAGGAGTGGTGTGGGTTCTATCTTGAGGAGTGGGCTTCAAATTCAATTAAAAACTAACTGGATACTCCTATGACATTACTACCACCATTGCATGACAGGCCATATCTTTCAAGGCTGGTTGTTATTATAGCATGCAGGGTTCACACTGTGTAAGATTGACAATTTTATTCTCTAATGAATGCATAACACTTTCCAGCACTATAAAAGCTACCTAATAGAGATGAAGCTTCCAGTCAATACCAGCCTGATCTCTCACATAACAAGTATGTGGTACCCTTAGCAATGGGATCTTGCTGTAAAGTTTTGGAAGGTGGACTAGAGAGATGGCTCAGTGGTTAAAGCACTGACTGGGGTTGGGGGGGGGGGTGAGATGGCTCAGTGAGTAAGAGCACTATCTGCTCTTCCAAAGGTCCTGAGTTCAAATCCTAGCAACCACATGGTGGCTCACAACCACCCGTAATGAGATCTGACGCCCTCTTCTGGAATGTCTGAAGACAGCTACAGTGTACTTATGTATAATAATAAATAAATCTTAAAAAAAAAAAAAAAAGTACTGACTGCTCTTCCAGAGGTCCTGAGTTCAATTCCCAGCAACCACATGGTGACACACAACCATTTGTAGTGGGCATTCGATGACCTCTACTGGTGCATCTGAAGACAGCAACAGTGTACCCACATACATGAAATAATAATAATTAAAAAAAAAAAAGTTTTGGAAGGTAGCCAAGAGTAGTGACAACAGCCTATAACTTTAGGCTTATACAGTCTATATATCTTAGGTCACTTTAGTAGTTTTTCAGATGACTTTTTCAGAAGATTTTTAGTGTTAGTTATCCCTCCTTGTATCTCCTCTTCCACCTCCCATCCTATACCCCATTTCATCTTTCCTGCTCCAACTTTCCCTTTCATATATCTGTGTCCAACCTTCCCTCTCTTGAAAGCCTCTTCACTATGGCCCCTCACTAATTTCCTGACATCTATAGGAATTCCAATGAAACAATCTGAAGATTCAAAGCTAACATGCAACATTTGTCTTTCTGGGTCAAGGTTACCCTACTCAGAATAATTATTTTAAGCCCTCGCCACTTACCTTCATATTTAATAATTTCATTTTTTTCTTAGCAGCTGAACATAATCCAATTATGTAAATATACTACACTTATTATCCATCCATCCAGTGATGGGCATATAAGCTGTTTCCATTTCCTGCCTATTGTGATCAGGGCAGCAGTGAACATGGAGGAGAATGTCAGTTGTACATATGAGCTCACAGCAGTTGTGACAACACGCACAAGACTTGTGCCAGCTCAAGCCATCAAAAATTCTAGTGTAGAAGGTGGTGTGGGCATGAAGCCCACACCTAGCTAAGGAGCTACTGTAAGTGGTAGCTGCTGAAAGAGAGGAAGTTATTTTTCCTTAAGGGTAGGTCAAATAAGTTCCAGTTGATGCCATACCCAGAACTAACTGGACAAGATGGTTTTGTTGTTTTGTTTTGTTTTGTTTGTTTGTTGTTGTTGTTTTTTAAATGAAGACACAAAGTTGGGTGTGTATGGGATGGGGCGTGGATCTGGAAGGAACTGGGGAAGGGGAATGAATATGATCAAAATACAACATATGAAATTCTCAAAGAATTACCACAAATGTTTTAAAAAGGCTGGCACACAGGCTGGAGAGAGGATTCTGCTCTTATTGCCTATGACAGCGGTGCCTAGCCCTTTAGTAATTCCTTCCCTGGCATCCTTTCAGTATGGAGGCAGCAGAGACAAGTTCCTAATGTTCTGGTAAGCCGGCCTGCCTAACTCTACCCAGCAGGAGGCACACATTTACCTATCCTGTAAATGCATCCCAGATGAAGCTTTCCTGAACAAAGGCAGGTCAATAAACTATAGTCATCAAAGCTGTGAAAAACAGCACAGTTGTTAGAGCAGATTCTGCCAGCTTTTATTATGTGACTGGGCAACTGAAACCCATTCAGGACCCACTGGGAGTAAACGGCCCCTCCCTTTTCCATTTCTGAAGCAACAGGTGCACTTTGGCTGGTGTGCTCAACAAAAGCCATTTCAGGCCAGGGCAGGCCAGCTCAGCTGGAGAGCCAAACAGGGCATATTTACAGTTTCCTCCTAAACTCTGAGACAGGAGACAGAATCCGATGTCATTTCACAGATAGGAGAGATAATGAATATTCAGAATAACTGGTAAAGACTATGGAGGCAATACTGCCGAGAGCCAAGAAGAAAAACAGCCTTGTTAACTCGACATGTGTCACAATCAGGCAGGGCAGCTCTCCAGTAAAGGGTGTGTTAGCAAGGAGGGTTTTCTCTCAAAAGTCAGGTGAAAGGCTTGAGTCAGCCTGTGGTCAGTATTTAAACAGTGCTCATGACTCTAAGCACATTATTGAAAGGAAAAGGATGGGGTGGGTTCACTGCCACGGTAGGAACTCATTAGCTCCAATTGCAGCCAAATGGTTGAAGAACAAAGCAAACACAAACAAAAAAGTATTAGGCATAAAAGAAAACTAACTTGAAACATTATGTAGGGAAGACAAGCGAACATAGAAAGGGAGGAGCTTAATAAACCTTCAAAATATAAAGTCATCAATAATGAGAGGTTTCCATTTGCTACTGAAGAATGAACTGGAAATGAGAGTCCCTGTGACGACAAGACTCATCCTAGAAACAGTAGTTTCAGTGAAAAACTGGCTACATTTTAATTAGCTGTCCAAAAGAGTAACAATTAAGTAAACTGTGTCAGTCTGACAAAAGGAGAGTAACTAGTATATGAGACCCACTAACAGATACTGAGGGAACCAGAGCTTGTGAGGCTGCCTCTGCATTAACAGAGGCAGTGGAGGAATTTGGGGCAATCGCTTTATACCATCCATCATGGAGGACTTTCCATTCACTTTGACAACTAGGGCAGCAGTGCTAGAAGCTGCCTAGCTCTAGACCAAGTTCTCTTTCTCTCTGTCACTCCATGCCAAGCATTACAGAGTCCTCACCTCATGGTGACCCTGAGGTGAGCACTGCTATCATCCTCCTTTAAAACTAATAGAAAGTCTTAGTGTTGTGTTTTATAAAAATAAAAAGAGAAGGAAAATGTTTGGTGTAGGTGCAGTAAGTTGTGGGGGGAAGCGGGCACCTTTGCGGGCCCATGCTGAGGCACCCCTTCCCCCTGAGGGACCAGCTACACAACAGACCAGTATAGTTAGAATAGTTTATTCAGTGCATGTGAGGGGAGCTGAGAGGGTAGTAGAGACAGAGAAAGGCAGAGAGAGAAAGAGTGAGAGAGAGAAAGAGAGAGGGGGAGAGGGAGATGGAGAGAAGGGGAGGAGGGGAGGAGAAAAGGGGAAGAGGGGAGGAGGGGAGGAGGGGAGGAGGAGAGGAGGGGAGGAGGAGAAGAGGAGAGTGGGCTAGCTATGAGCATATGGAGAAAGGGGGGAGGGGGAGGGGGAGAGAAGGAAGAGAGGATAGAGATAGAGTAAGAGAGAGAGGAGGGGCGAGCAGCCCCTTTTATGGTGAGTCAGGCATGGCTGTTGCCAGGTAACTGTGGGACGGAGCCTAGATAAAATGCTAACACTTAGGAGGATGCATGACTTGTTTGTTGTAGTAAATATCAATATTAATTGGTGGTTTCTATCCCACCTTCTATCTTTCAGTTTCCAGATAAAAGACACAACGCTCTTGTATTTATAGTAAGTCTTAGACAGCACTAGAGCTGGGTAGATATCAACCCTCTATGTTATTGTGTCTACTTCCCTGCCAATAACCCCGAAATAAGATATCATGGTTTGAATATGGTTGGCCCAGGGAGTGACACTATTTGGAGGTGTGGCCTTGTTGGAGGTGTGTCACTGTATGGGCTTTAAGACCTTCATCCTAGCAGCCTGGAAGTCAGTATTGTCTTAACAGCCTTCAGATGAAGATGGAGAACTCTCAGCTCCTCCTGCACCAAGCCTGCCTAGATGCTGCCATGCTCCCACCTTGGTGCTAATGGACTGAACTTCTGAATCTGTAAGCCAGCCCCAATTAAATGTTGTCCTTATAAGAGTTGCCTTGCTCATGGTATCTGTTCACAGCAGTAAAACCCTAGCTAAGACATACGACTTGCCATGTTCTGCCTGGGCAGCTCTTACTCCAACTGGCCAGGTCTCGTGGCCTTTTTTTTTTTTTTTTTTATGATTCACCTACTCCATGGCATCTTCTCCTCTCCCCACCTTCTCTCTTTCTTCCTTCTGTAGTCCTCCCCTAGACCCCAAGCTGGGAACTGAAGCTCCACCTACTTCTCTTCTACCCAGCTATAGGTTGTGGGCATCTTAATTCAACCAATAGTTTTAAACTAAGGAGCCCGGTTACATAGCATCACTTGGTCTATGTAAGGATCTCCTCATCTCTAGGGGAAGCCAGACCTTGGGAATCAGTATTTAGCATTGCAATACATAGCAAAAGACCAAACCTCAACTCTTGTTCAAGTTTATTCTATTTGCAAATGACAGTACAGAGATTCAGCCCCTGGCCTGCCTGCCAACTAAAACTTGGCAGCCTTTTGCTTTTCTATGTTGTTTCCCAAGACAATACAGCTGCATGGCAGAGAGTGCACTGGAGGGGAAAATCGGGAAAAACTGTAAATAAACTAAGATGACACTCTTCACAGTCAGTTGTTCTTCCTGTTAGAATCTCCAAATGCTTTATAATATAACACTTCGGGACTGAAAGGTAAGCTGGTGAGGACGACAATACTGGGACAAGACTTCATTAGAGCAAGTATTCTTAAGAGCTAGGTACTAAACAGGTACCAAATTCAATGTACAAAGTTTTAAATATACCTTTTCCTCCCCAAACAGGAGACTCTTCATCTAGCTGTGATTATTTAACTGCTGTTGTAGGCCAGGCAGGGGTCGTGTACCCCTTTAATCCCAGCACGTAGGAGGCAGAGGCAGGTGGATTTCTGAGTTCAAGGCCAGCCTGGTCTATAGAGTGAGTTCTAGGACAGCCAGGGCTACACAGAGAAACCCTGCCTCGAAAAACCAAACCAAGCCAAACCAAACAAAACAAAAACCTGCTGTTCTAATCATATAAACAATGGCACCTTCTATGGGCCTTTTTAATACCTTGACTCTACAATATACTGACAGTCTATAAGAAACAAGGAAAACCACGTTCTTTTTTTTTTTTGGATTTTCAAGACAGGGCTTCTCTGTATAGCCCTGGCTGTCCTGGAACTCACTCTGTAGACCAGGCTGGCTTCGAACTCAGAAATCTGCCTGCCTCTGCCTCCTAAGTACTGAGATTAAAGGCATGCGCCACCACTGCCCGGCTAGAAACAAGGAAAACCACATTCTTGATATAAAAATTCACATAAATCAAGGCATCCATCCATCCATCCATCCATCCATCCATTTGTTCATTCAGCTAACACTTCTGCCTGCCTATTATGTGTTAATAACTTGGCCAGCAGCTAGAGAGTCTCCAGTGAGTGCAGTGCCCAGCCTTCATGGGGCTTTGGCAATTCCAACATGTGACTCCTTCTTGGCCTAGAGGAGCATTTGCTTATTTTAAGCCAGCACTGCCGTGCTGAACAGAGAGCTCTGGCTCCAGGCCCCTGGGCAGAAGTCAAAGATCACACCTGCTGGAAGAAGGAAGTGGGGTTGGAGCATTTCAGAGCTTCAGCATCAGTCCCTGTGCCTGGACCAAGAGCAGCTGTACAACAGTCAAGCGAAGGACTGTTATAGCCCAGTAGGGCTCCCAGAGGCCTCTGGCTCCTGTGGTGTTTCCTAGAATGGGCTGCTAGGATTTTGTGATTCATTTGGGTCCCCTGGGAGAAGATGGGATGGAAATACAGGAAAAAGAAGATAATGACTTATTTTAGAGTGCTAGCAGCTCTGGATCCTGCTGAGGAAAAGAGCCTACTATTCAAGTTGCAGAAGACACACAGATGTCATGACATATGTTCCCACCCTCATCACCTAGTGTGAACTGTAGTAATGGGTTAGACTGAAGTAGGGTGATCTAAAAAGCCCCTTCTTATGCAGAAATGACCATGCACTGTCATAAAAATAACCCATTTAGACTCCAAGATATTAGATAAAAGTTTGCTTGAAAAGAATTGTTTAAAAAATATATTCATAGCATATAGATGCAGAAAAAAATCACACTGCCTTCCTGTCTGTAAGAATCCACGAGATTAACACGGGCACACGCGCCTATAGTCCCCTCCCTTTACCTTGTGTTATTCTACCTCTCTGGTGGGTCTACCTCCTCTCCTTCAAGCTAAGTCCCTTCTCATTTTTCTTAAAGTTGCTAAACTGTCATCCAAAAGTGGGCTAAGCACCACAGTCTGCTGGAATTCTAAGATCAAAGCTGGTACAACCACTCTGGAAATCAGACCGGCGGTTCTTCAGTAAATTGAATATAGTACTACCTGGGGACCCAGCTATACCATTCCTGGGCATATACCCAGAAGATGCTCCAACATGTAA
>NW_022196898.1:56416421-56419897 GCF_008632895.1 Mastomys coucha | reverse complement strand
AATTTATGAAATTCTTAGGGAAATGGATGGATCTGGAGGATATCATCCTGAGTGAAGTAACCCAATCATAAAAGAACACACATGGTATGCACTCACTGATAAGTGGATATTAGCCCAGAAGCAAGGAATAACCAAAATACAATCCACAAATCACAAGAAACTCAAGAAGAAGGAAGACCAAAGTGTGGATACTTCGATCCTTTTTAGAAAGGGGGACAAAATACCCATGGAAGGAGTTGCAGAGACAAACTATGGAGCAGAGACTGAAGGAAGGACAATCCAGATACTGTTCCACCTGGGAATCCTTCCCATATTCAATCACCAAACCCAGACACTATTGTGGATGCCAGCAAGTGTTGGCTGACAGGAGCATGATATAGCTGTCTCCTGAGAGGTTCTGACAGTACCCGACTAATACAGAAGGGGAGGCTGGCAGCCAACCATTGGACTAAGCACAGGGTACCCAATGGAGGAGCCAGAGAAAGGACCCAAGGAGCTGAAGGGTTTGCAGCCCCTTAGGATGAACAACAATATGAACTAACTAGTACCCTCAGAGCTCCCAGGGACTAAACCACCTACCAAAGAATAAACATGGAGGGACTCATGGCTCCAGCTGCATATGTAGCAGAGGATGACCTAGTTGGTCATCAATGGGAGGAGAGGCCCTTGGTCCTGTGAAGGTTCTATGCCCCAGTGTAGGGGAATGCCAGGGCCAGGAAGCGGGAGAGGGTGGGTTGGTGAGCAGGGGGAGAGGGGAGGGAACAGGGTTGTTTTTTGTTTTTTGTTTTTCCGGGGGGGGGGAGAACCTGGAAAGGAGATATCATTTGAAATGTAAATAAAGAAAATATCTAATAAAAGAAAAATTAACTGTGACCAGAAAAGGCAGAACCTCCGTCCCTGCATGGCCTAGTCAAATGTCCCTGGGATATGTTATCTGTCTCACCTTCGATATAACTTGGACTGTCCAAAACTTACAATCACCAGTGGCACTTGGAAAGTGGTCAGGACGAGAATAACCTGGAGGGGGACAAAAGCATTCTGTTGATAAGAGATGGACAAGCACACGCTGATAGGTGATGACGATAAGCTGTGTTTCAAAGACTGGTGACAGCTCTGCTTTCTAGAAACCTGTAATGCAACAGATCTGAAATCTAGGAAGGGCCAAGGAACACAGGTCTGTGAGGATCTGAAAGTTCCTGTCTCATTCCATTGCTTACACCTGAAGCAGTGAGTCAGAGATGCTCAAATACATATAATGAAGGACTCATCTAATTTGTATCTATATAAGCAAAAACAAACAAAAATCTCTTTTTTCTGTCCCTAGAGGTTAGCATGCCACATATGTCAGGGCATCTGCTCCTTCAGGTTGCTAGTTCTCTGTGTAATTCATTTTGTGAACAATTATTTTCTATGCAAAAATATACATGAGAAAAAATCTAGATAAATTAGTACAGACATCTAAAGAGTCTCATAAATCCATATCATCAGAAATTTTAGCTAGGCGTGGTGATCCATACACCTGTAATACCAGCAGTAGTGGAGGAGGGAGGAGGGTCAGGAGGAAGGAGGAGGACCAAGAGGAGGGAGGAGGACCAGGAGGAGGGAAGAGGACCAGGAGGAGCTCAAGGCCAATTTAGCCATGCTGTAAATTTAAAGCTAGCCAGGCTACTTACTTAAGACCATGTGTCTCTGGGGAAAAAAACAAAACAAAACTTAGAGTTCCCAAGGACCTTGGCTAAGTGAATAAATCATAGAAATCAGGGCATAGGTCAAAATTGAGAAAAACTAATAGACACTTAAGAAAACTCTACTGGGAAGTTTAAAGGGTAATTTTAAGAAACAACTTTGTTTTGCTTATGCATGCATGCATATATGTATGTATGTATGTATGTATGTATGTATGTATAGGGTTTATATATTTGCCCATTTTCATGTGTGCATATGTGCATGTGTAGAGGCAACAAGTCAATCTGGGTATCTTCTTCCATTGCTCCCATTGCTCCACCATATCTTTGAGACAGGTCTTTTCATGAACCTGACAATGCCTAACGACAACATGACCTGGCTAGCGAGTTCTAGGGGTCTTCTTGTCTCTGTTTCACCAGTGGTAGAATTACAAGCATGTGCTATACACTCAGCTGCCTGTTTTTAGTTTTACTTTAAGTTATGTGTGTATGTGTGCCTGTGTGTGGGGGTATTTGGACACAGGTAACTCAGAGGACAAAGACACTGGATCTCCGGGAGCTGGAGTCACTGGTGATTGGAAGCCTGCTGACCTGGGTGCTACAAACAAGGGAGCAGGTCCTCTGCAAGAACACAAGTGTGTTTCTTACTGCTGAGCCATCTTTCCAACCCACGTACAGTTCCTACACGTGTGCTGGGGATCCAAACTCACTGAGCGTCTTCTCAGCTCAGAAGCCTGCTGTGCTTCCATAGGCTTCTGGTATTGTTACCATGTACCTCGTACGAATGTAGGCATCAATGAAATACCTATCCACCCTCCATCCACCCACCCGACCCTGCACCCTCCTCCAGCAGGATAACAGTAGTCTGAAGACTGCTTTCAACTAGTTCCCAGTTCTAAAGCAAAGCCAAAACAACTACAATTTCATGAAAGTTTGTCCTGAAAAACACATATTTTCTGTGACTAAGGTTGAAGATCCTTTCAGAAAATAGTGATATTTAGAGTGCCTGCCTGTTTCAAAGTCCATCATTGTCTTGCTAGACTAAAAGAATTTAGAATATTACTTACCCCAGTGCTGTCTCCAACCCAGGACAAGGACACTGAGCCACTGAGGTCATCAAAGACATGCTATTAGAGAAAAGGAAATGAAATTCATTTAGAAATGTCATCTACTCCCTTTCTATCTTTGGACCTTTATTGCCTTTTTACATTATTTTGAGAATTTTACATTATTTTGAGAATGCAATCTCTAAGCACTGTATTTGCATCATTTCCATCTCATACTCTCCCCTCTCCAATGCCTTCTGTTCTTCTGATTCCCTCCCAGCTTCACAAACTCAACTTCTTTTTTTTTTAAAGATTTATTTATTTATTTTATGTATATGAGTACACTGTAGCTGTACAGATGGTTGTGAGCCTTCATGTGGTTGTAAGGAATTGAATTCAGGACCTCTGCTCACTCCAGTCAACCCCGATTGCTCAGTCCCTGCTCGCTCAGGCCCAAATATTTATTTATTTATTATATGTAAGTACACTGTTGCTGTCTTCAGACACACCATAAGAGGGCGTCATTACAGGTGGTTGTGAGCCACCACGTGGTTGCTGGTTGCTGGTATTTGAAACTCAGGACCTTCGGAAGAGCAGTCAGTGCTCTTACCCACTGAGCCATCCCACCAGTCCCACAACCTCAACTTCTTTAAATGTGAGTGTGTGTGTGCATATACTCAAGACACACACACACATGTACATACACACACACACATACAGTGAGAGAGAGAGAGAGAGAGAGAGA
>NW_022196898.1:56392431-56416411 GCF_008632895.1 Mastomys coucha | reverse complement strand
AGAGAGAGAGAGAGAGAGAAAGAGCGAGCATTGCTGAGTTCATTTTGTTGTTCAATAACCAACCATGGAGTGCCCCAGCTGACACATCTACAACACAAACCCAAACCTTAGGCTCATGGAACATCACACACAAAGGAACAGAAATATTCAAAGAGCCAGAGGACCAGGATATTTGCTACGAGACAGCATCCTTTCTATATGACAAGGAGTTGCACCATGGAATCTTAACAACATGTCCACCTAAGCAAGGTCTCCACAATGGCAACGCTGGTTGAAATCCCAATGTGGATGGGAGAAGTCTCACAGGGTTCCATCTCTAGAGGAATAGCTACAGGCAATGGGTGGCAGCTAGAAAACAGATCGGTCTTCCCCAGGGACAAGCTCTCTGATACGCTAGCCAATCCTTTATTACTCTTCTGTGTAATTAAGTTCATAATTAGAAGGGGACACAGATTGCCACAATCAAATTTGGGAGAGATGGGATTTAGCTACTCAATCCAAATCACAGATGACTTAGAAATTTCAATTCTCTCCTACAAAGTAAACTAAGCAGATAGATGAGTTATCTTCACTGCACCAGATGGGAGATGGGGACGTCTAATTGCTTTCTCAAACAGAACTAAATATAAAGACATAGCAAAGTATTCTTAGGGTGCTTTAAAACAAGAGATCAGAGCCCACACTGACAGACATAATTATAATCCAATCGGCATAATTGAAGTTTTGCTAAGCAGTCTTCGCAGTATAGCTGAACAGTTAGAGGTCGGGTTCCTCCTGCTTCCAGGCAGAACTGCTAAAATGGCGGGAGGCAGAAGCAAGGAGTGAATGGCTTTGTTTTGTCTGTCTAGTCAACAATCACAGAGATTAATAAGAAACCTATCGGGGCTCACTGGGAATTGGGAAACAAAACAAAGAAAGATGGTATTTTACATCTAAAACCCAGAACACATAGAAAACCTGATAGCCATCTCTGCGGAATGTTTTCCACCCAAATATTTCCATCTTCTATTTTTTTTTTTTTTTTTTTTTTGGCTTTTTTGAGACAGGGTTTCTCTGTGTAGCTCTGGCTGTCCTGGAACTCACTCTGTAGACGAGGCTGGCCTTGAACTCAGAAATCCGCCTGCCTCTGCCTCCCAAGTGCTGGGATTAAAGGTGTGCGCCACCACTGCCCGGCTATTTTTTTTTTTTAAGACAGGGTTTCTCTGTGTAGCTCTGGTTGTCCTGGAATTTGCTCTGTAGACCAGGCTGGCCTTAAACTCATAGAGATCCATCTGTCTCTGCCTCCTAGTAGTAGGATCAAAGGCATGCACTCTGTCCATCCCATATTTATATTTTATATTTGTAAAATCATATATGTTCATCATAGAAAATGTAAACAATATGAGGAAGTACAATAAAGGAAATAAAAGTCATTTATAATTCACTACACGGAGATAGTCCAGGCTAATGTTTAATCTTCCTGCCTTCATCACTTATCAAACTAATAAAATAATTCAACAGAGGCACTACTGCCATTTGAAAAGACTTCTCAGTGTACAGAAATTACATGATATATGAGTATGTATATATGCATTAACAACAAAAATGAAGGACCTTCCTTTTCCCCAAGCCCTCCTGCAGCGTAGCTCAGTATGCTCTTCTACAAATGCTGTTGATTGTGCTTTTTCTTAGGAGGTCATATCCAGTTCCACCTACGCACCCTGAACATGTCCAGCCTTCCTAAATGTAAGTCCGTTTCCAGCAGAGCTGGAGCTTTATAGTCTCTGGTGTTCTCTGTGCACACTCAATAAGCATGTGTTGAAAATGATTATAACATATCCTTCCCAAACCACAGCTCCCTTCTCAAAATAGAGTCTGCCTATAAATGGTCTGGTGCCAGCTACTTGGTCACTCAAGCCACCAATCCCAATAGAGAAGCTGGAAGGGAAACAACTCTGAACACAAATTGCTTCGCTTATCTCCTAATTTTCTCTGTGGTCCTCCTGGCTGGGGCTTCAGAGTCTGTCTGTGCCGTTTCCCTTCTGGATGGAAACTGCCTTTGAGGTCAAAAGACCCTCTGAATGCTCTCCATAAATAGTACTAGTGTGGCACACAGGGCTTCCTCAGTAAACGCTGGTTAGCTCTCAGAAGCACAGGCTGAGCTGGAAGCCGCTGAGGGACAGTAGGGCCATTCATACACAAACTTGCTGAGCATCAGAGGAAAAGTGGAGCTGTTAGAGACTCCTGGAACCAGAAGCTTACAGAATGGCACACCAGTGTGCCTTACAAGTCTCACACAGACCATGACCACATGTTCTCTCGGGAGACAAGATAGTACCCGAAATTAAAGTGATGAGTCCCCTGGAGAGGAACAGGGCTAGCCAGGGCTACCACATGTACTGGTCATCACCTAAACATGAGGTTTTGGTTTTGTTTGTTTCCCAGAGAGGGTCTGGTTGCAACAACTGATTAGAAAAAAACAAGAAGTCCCACTAACCACCACACTGGAGTTCGTATTTGTCTTCATCGGACAGTAGCATTGTTACTACTACGACAATCAGGACCTGCACTTTGCATTTTTTATACAATTCTCTGCACAGGAGACTCAGTCTACAAACACACATCACTCATATCTTACTGCTCAGTCTGGGAACAAGGGTTGCTGGATGCCACCAGCAACCTCAGCTTCATCCAAACAACTACAATGGGAACTGACCTAGCTCATTTTAAGAGCTCCCTTGAAAATATAGGCCAGACTTATTAGCTGTAATGGTGGCTTTCCGTCGCCCTTGACCTCCTGCTCCACCCTTCCCATTAACCATTTAACATTTGCTTTTGAAAATGTACAAGCTCATCAGAGCACTCACCTACCTACATAAGTGTGACTCATCGGTCGTATTTCACACTCGGAGATACCTATTACCTTCCGAAGTTAAAAGAGAAAATGAAATCAGGTCAGACAGCATGGCAGGAGCTCAAGCAGGAAAAAAAGAAAGTTCACATGGAAAAGAGGCAAATTGCCGGGCGGTGGTGGTGCACGCCTATAATCCCAGCTCTTGGGAGGTAGAGCCAGGCGGATTTCTGAGTTCCAGGCCAGCCTGGTCTACAGAGTGAGTTCCAGGACAGCCAGGGCTACACAGAGAAACCCTGTCTCGAAAAAAAAAGAAAAAAGGAAAAAAAAAAGAAAAGAAAAGAGGCAAATCCAGGAGATTAAAAGCTCTAGTGGTTAAATCTTGTAAACTTAACATGGACTAGAAACACATGGGAAAGGACCCTTAACGGATCTGAGTGGCCGGTGGATGGGACTGTGGGGGTATCTTTGTGACTGTTAATCGATGGAGGAGGGCTTAGCTTACTGTGGGTGATGCCACCCCTGAGCATCACCTGAGCTGACAGGTGATCCCCAGGTTATACAAGAAAGGTAGCTAAATGTGGTCTGCTTCCTGTCTTCAAGCTCTCGGCCTTAATTCCTGCACTAGTTTCTCTCCATCATAGGCTGTGTGTGGACCGTAAGATGAAGGAAACCCTTTCCTCCTCCTTTTGCTTTTTTTGGTTGTTTTAGTTTACAACAAAACACAAACTAGGGTAAGCACCAAGAGTACAGATGCACTCCGCTCCTTCATGGGGAAGGAACACAATGTCAAGGAAAGGCTGCACAGTTTGGCCCTAGTCAGGAAACAACTCACTGCTGTGAGCAAAAGATTCTAATCTAATCAGTTATCCGGTGTGTGGGGGCGTGTGTTATATGACTGTGTGTTATGTGAGTACATATGTGTGTTATATGAATATGTATGTGTTATATGAATATATATGTGTGTGTTATATGTATATGTGTTGTATATGTATGTGTGTGTTATGAATATGTTGAGTATGTATGTGTGTTATATGAACATGTATATGTGTTATGTGAGTATGTATGTGTGTTATATGAATATGTATATGTGTATGTGTGTTATATGAGTATGTATGTATATTATATAAATATGTATGTCTGTATGTGTGTGTTATATGAATGTGTGTTATATGAATATGTATGTGTATGTATACCTTCATGTGTATTCATGTTCAGAGTCCAGAGGTTGACATCAGCAGTCTCTTCCAACTCATCTCCATCTTATCCCCCTTTGTCTGAAGCTCATCTGGTGCAGAGATGGAGCCTCTAAATTTTAACAACTGACATACACAGTTGTGTGGGAAGCACTCAACAAATATGGAGGCCATTTTCTTTTTTTTAAGACAGGGTCTCACTGGGTGGATCTGGCTGACCTGGAGCTCAATCTGTGAACCACTGGTCTTGAACTTGCAGAGACCCACCTGCCTCTTGCCTAGTGCTGGATTGAAGTGTGCACCATCATGGCTAGCCAATCCATTTTCTTTAAGAACCATTTGAGAAGCCCTAAGAGGAGGAAGAAGTGAAAACTAAGGCCAGATCTATTTAATTTCCTGACGCTAACGTGAGAAAGAGGTATGATATCTCTGCTCTTACAGGGCTTCTGCTTCTGGCCAATAGGATGAGAGGTTCATTTACCCTCCCACAAAACCCCTGAAGAAACTCAGACTATGAGAAATAAATAAGTTTTCTAGCTACCGCACATCAGGAAGTGAGGGATAACGATCCACAGAAGAGGATGAACAGAGGATTCTACAAAGTCCATAGCTTGCTCCCTGGGATTTCCAGGTCACTGGATTAGAACGGGAATGTATGCTGAACCCAGAGTCTACCGAATTGAAGAAATGAGACTGGTAGTGTCCGGAAAACAGAAGCCATGTTAATGTGGGGAAACTTAAGGGGAGAGTTCACAGGTTAGAAGACAAAAGAGGGTTGAGAGGCATAGAAGAAGGAGACTCCAGAGGAGCTGTGGGGCTTTTCTCCATCTCGGAGAGCTCTCGTAGAGGATAGCAATGGAAGAGGTCTGCGATGGCATTAACGGCTGCCTAAGAACAGGAAGAGCTTGAAAGCTGGTGTGCTTGCTCTGTATCACCATTCCATGGTGGCGTTAGCATGCTGCAACGCAGCAAGAAGCAATCGCTAGATAGATGCCTTTGTGCTTCTTAGGATCCACACCTGTGAGCTGAATACACATCTCTTCTCTATGAATTATCCAGGCGTTATAGCAACAGAAAACTGACA
Source organism: Mastomys coucha (assembly GCF_008632895.1). Classification (NCBI taxonomy): domain Eukaryota; kingdom Metazoa; phylum Chordata; class Mammalia; order Rodentia; family Muridae; genus Mastomys; species Mastomys coucha. The sequence goes on along the minus strand of NW_022196898.1, from coordinate 56,411,301 downwards.
GGGGTTTCCCAGTCAGCCAGCTAAGTCTTTGCTGAAGACTGACCAGTACACATACCTGTGAGGAAAACACCAGAGAGCAGGGAGTCAGCTGTAAAGTGTGGAGAGGATAGTGTCTAGACCCCACACAGAACCGCCAAGTCTTGTTCTCTAGAATCACAGAGAATAACTTCGCATGGCAAAGGGATGAAGCACTTAGAAAACTTTACTATAGTATGTAGAAAATACTGTGTCCCAGAACAAAGTTCAAGAATATCTACAGGGACAACAAGGTACCTCAGTAGATAGAGACCCTTACTTACCCCTAGTCACAAGGACTGAGATTCAATCCCCGGGACCCTCACTCTGGAAGGAGAGAGGGTACTCCCCACAAGCTGGTCTCTGATTTCTGCATATGCACGTGTAGTCACATATATGAATAAATAAATACATTTGTAATTAGAAAAGAATATTTATAATACAAAAATGCCTAAGTCCTATCAAGATAAAATTCACAATATTCTGGGCTGGAGGGATGGTTCAACAGTTAAGAGCTTACACTACTCTTTTGGAGAACCAGAGTTTGAGTCCCAGCCCCAATGTCAGATGGTTTGCAAACACTTATAACTCTAACTCAAGGGGGATTTGATGCCTCTGGCCTCTGTGGGAACCTACACACACATATACTCTCTCTCCTCTCTCTCTCTCTCTCTCTCTCTCTCTCTCTCTCTCTCTCTCTCTCTCTGTCTGTCTCTCTCTCTCTCTCTCTCTCTCTCACACACACACACATATACACACACACATACACACACAGAATTAAAAATTTATAAAAATAAATCTTAAAAAAAAAATCTTAAAAACATCACAATATCCAAGATTCAATAATAAATTGCCAGGCATATAAAGAGGAAGAAACATAACTAATAATGAAAAGAAAAATCAAAATTACCCAAAAGTATTCTTAGTATACATGACATCAAAACAGTTATAGCTGTACTCCAAATGCTCAAAAATCAGAGAACAGGTTGACTGTGCTAAGTAAAGACACAAAAGATGTATTTAAACACACACATCTGGGGCTGTGATGGCACAAGCCTGGGCTTCCAGCACCTGGGAGATGGAGGCAGGAGCGCCTCAAGTTTGAAGTGATCCTGTACTACATAGGAAGACAATGTCTAACAAAAGAGGTGCAAAATAAGAGAGAAAAGAAGAGAAAAGATTTCTACTCATCGAGCTAGATGAGTAGAAATGAGAATTACCAGGTATACAATGAAACATAATCCAAGATATAATCAAACAGGTTAGACACCTCACACAAGCTTGGGGGCCTTGAGGAGATACCAGTGTGATCCAACAGAAGTGAGAACTGAGAGAGGAGAGCACACTGAACATGGATAGAGCAGCACTGAGCTGCCAGCAACTTTGAGCCTTCTAACAGACACACAGATAGACACACAGACACACTCAGCATGTAGAGAAGGTTTGGAGTGTGAGGACCAGGAAAAGAAAAAGAAAGGAAGGAAGGAAGGGAGGGATGGAGGGAGGGACAGTCAGAGACAGTCAGAGACAGTCAGATTTTCTGAGTTCGAAGCCAACCTGGTCTACAGAGTGAGTTCCAGGACAGCCAGGGCTATACAGAGAAACCCTGTCTTGAAAAACAAAAAAAAAAACCCAAAGAAAATACTAGGAGTGATGTATTATTTTGAAATATATAGTTAATATGTTTGGAATTATTTAAAATTTATATTGAGAAAAATGTACTTTCACTATTGCTGTAGACAAATGTCTACATAAGACTGTTAAATCGATTGTTTTATATCAAAAAACTTTTATAATACTTATTTTTATTGTTATAATATTTTATAAATTTTAAGGAATATGACAAAAAAGATATTGTAGGTATTGTAGGGGGTCTCTGGGAGGAGCTGGGGTACAAAAGGGAAACAAGAATGTGATTTAATTCTAGTTACTTAAAATATGTTTTTAAATGTTAACAAATTCAGATAAATTGAAATCATGTAACTTATCATAATGCAATAAAAGTTAAAAAAAAAGAAGAAAGAAAGAACAGCTCACGAACCCTCAGCAAACAAGATATGTGACAGGCACTGTATCATACCTCATCACACCCCCATTGTCTGATGCGACTGAGGAGAAAAGGCTTGATGCCAGCACACAAAGGCAAGAAGAATGGCAGTATTTTTTTTTTTTTTTTTTTTTTTTTGCTTCTGAAGAACAAAGCAACTCAAAAGGTAGTGTGGTTCCAGCATGGTGGCCCAAACTTGTAGCCCCAGTCAAAACACTCTTATAATCTAATATGCATATATTTGAGACAGGTTCTTGATATGGTCCAAGCTGGCCTTGAACTCACACATCTCTTGCCTTGGCCTCCTGAGTAATGGGATTACAGCAGGTACCAGTTTGTCTAGCTTGGATGTTTTCTTTCAAAGTTACAATAAAAGGGACTGAACCAGTGGGAAGATGTGAAAGAAGCTAAGTGCAATCTTTACGGAACAAAGAAAAAAAGAAAAGAAAAAAAGGCTATCCTAGTCCATAGCTCTGAACACTCAAAGTGACCTCTTCTCAGGTATTGCTGTCATGGCTCTTGTGGTCATCTTCTGTATTAAGGTTATTCACATACTTGTCCATTTTGAAGTTACTTTTGTTGTTGTTGTAATTCAGTGCTGGGTACTGGACAAAGGGTGTGGTCTGTGCAAGTATTCTGCACAGAGCTATACCTCTGCTCCACGCCATGAGTTCTCAATGGCAGACATCACAGTGCGGTACAAATGAAGATCTGTATACACAGACACAAGACCTTATAGACAGAAGTGGGGACAGATGGCAGAAGGCAGCTGCACAGGTGGAACACACAGGAACATAAATGCCCGTCTTCTGAAAACCTTCCAAGGGTAACTGCAAGGGCTAATCTTGATTATTAACTTGATGGGATTTGGAATCAGCGAGGCAACAAATCTCCCGGACTTTGAGACATCTCTAATATAGCTGGGAAGAACTACCCGAATGTGGGTGGCACCATTTCCTGCACTTGAGGCTGGGGCTGAATAGCCAGGGTTTCCCCCTGGGCTGGCAAGCTGGGCACCATACTTCTTTCTTTCTGCCTCCTGCCTGGTATGCAGTGTGATCAAGTTCCTGCCACCCACAACTTCCCTATCACCATCGCGGTGGGAGTGTATGCACCCTCCAACTGTGAGGAATCTTTTTTAAGTTGCCCTGGCAGGTGTTCTGGGAGCAACGAGGCAAATAGCTGATGCAGAAACTACAAGGAAAATGTTATTAATATCACCCAGGAGAGCTAAGTATACAGTGAATGCTGATAAACACTCGTTAAAATAATCTCAGGGTCAGGATAAATCAAGTTAAGTTTAAACCAGAAAAAAGAATAAAAACACACAAAAGGGGGAAATGCCTGATGCTTGAGGAATAGTACTTCGTCTTGAAAGACCCAAAGAACACTGAGATGAGGTCATACATAACTTACAGCCAGCAGTACAAAGAGCTGAAAATAATCAACTCACTGATCCACTTATTCTAATCAAGAAAGAATTATATACATAATATATTATAATTATATATATGGAGAGAGAGAGAGAGAAAGGGAGAGAGAGAGAGAATAAAGCTTTATGGCTAGGAAAAACCCTCAAAGATAGAATAATTCTTTTACTAAAATATTATATTCCTAGTGAATATTCTAGAAGTAAAAACCCAAACTACATAATAACATCTAACAGTAGGAAGGCGAGCAAACAGAAAAATGAATGTCTATCACAAGCAACATTAAAAAAGAAAAAAAGATGTCATGGCCACTGTGGTGGCTCACACCTGTGACAGCACTCTGGGGGCTGAGGCAGAAGGAGTTAGTCCAAAGCCAGATCCAGTTAAGTAACAAGACCCTGATCCCTGATTTTTTTTTTCTTTTAAGTTACATGTGAGCTGTACACAGTCCCTAAAATGCTGGGAGACATCCAGTTCTGGTACAGAACAGGTTCTCAGTCTAACCTAGAATCCTGAAGAGGTAAAGAATTCACCACAAAGAGAACAGAGCTGGTTTGGTCAACCAAATATATGTAATAGAAAGAGACCAGAATTTAAAAAAAAAAATTAAAACTTTATAAATATGCTGTTTCTCTACTAACAGGCCAAAACCAGTATCCAAAGGAAACAGTATCAAAAGTTTCAGTTAGTGAGGCAGAAAACCAGTTTGATTCTTTTAGGAGCAAACGAACATGAAATGATCGTAGCTTCCAGAGAGAGTTATTAATTCCTGTCCCCTCTACTGGCCTAGGGACAGAGAAGATAGATCAATGGACAAAAGCAAAAACGGGACAGACAAGGTTTCTTTTAGTAGAGGACAAGGTTAGCACTTCCGACCAGTGGCAGGAGTGGGGTTCTAACTCAAACTTCGCTCTCACATTCTAAATGGACCAAAGGCTTAAGCTCACTCAAACTGGGTGAATACATTTATAATCCTTCAGAGGACTTTGACTAAAAGTGATACAAAGTCCAGAGCCCATGAGGACTTACCTTGACTATTTTTGAAATTATATACTAACATTCCAAAGAGAAAGTTGATAAAAGCTTGGAAAAATTATTGGCACTGACAAAATATTGTTAGATTAAGAGTTTTCAAATCAAAACAAGGATCTCATCAGGTGTCTGGTGAGAGAGGCCTGTAGTCACAGTGCTTACAAGGTGGAGGTCATAAGATCACATGTTCAAAGCCAGCCTGGGTCTTTCTTTAGACCCCTCTGATAGAAGAACCATGGATTAGCTACATGACTGAAGAAGTGGACTCTGTGTTAGCCATGAAAATTTGTTCCACAATCCTTCCTTATAGAAAAAGAATATTGGGAAGAATTCCATTTAAAATATGAATAGCATGGGTTCAATCACCAGCACTCATAGGGCAGCGCTGAAATGACTCCTAACTCCAGGTCCAGGGGATCCAACATTCTCTTCTGGCCTCTGCAGCACACATGTGGTACACAGACATATATACTGGCAAAACACCCACATACATAAAATAATAAAATAAAAATACCAGCAGTAGACTTTATGGGGACACATTCCTCTTCACTGCTTTCACGCTGTATTTCTGGGTGGTTTGTGAGCCACCAAGCATAGTGCTGGGAAATCAACTTGGGTGTCCTCTATGAGCAGCAAGTGCTCTTACCCACTGAGCCATCCCCCCATATTAGTTTATTCCTATTTATGTTACTCTGGCTAACAGACAGATGCATCAGAAAGCTGAGGACAGGGTCAGGAAGACCCTGCCACCCAGAGCCACAAGAACACAGGCAGCCTGGCTGGAAGGCAGATTTTAATCCACACCCTGACCTTGTCATTCACAGAAGCCCTGCCCTGCCTTCCTGGTAGTCATTTTCAGAGCTTTTGTTCACTCCAATGGAACTCTGGGAAGAGGGAAGTTCTGGGCAGGAAGTCACTGGTTGGCATCAATAGCATTGATCATCTGATGGTAGAACAGGTTTTCAGGAAATCTCCCTAACCATGCTAGAAAGTAGGGGACAGTTTGTTACCCCGTTCTCTGAAGATGTCCATCTGAGTGTGGGCAAGGCAAGCCTCTGCCTCCTGCCTCTTAGCTCAGAAGGCCCACACACTTCAGACCATGGGGAACACAATGCCCACTTCTGCAGTCATGTGGATAATCTGTGGCTCTGGCAGAGGTGAAGAGAGACTCACGAAACACAACATTCTTCACAGAAATAACTTCATCTTCACACCTAATTAAACTGGAAGCCTAATTAAGTCACTGTTACTATAAGCTTGAAGAACTTGAGGCTGGTTCAAAGAGTCACAGCTTGGCAAAACTGAGTCATGAGAAACTTGTGCCTATCTAGTTACATTGATTTAAAAGTCAAATACTGAGAATTAACACTTGCCCCAGTGACCTGAGAGTCCAGTTTATCAGAGAGGGCTGCAGGCTGAGGCACATGCAGATGGTTCTGCAGGAGTGGCAGCTTCTGGCAAGCAGAGAGAAGACAATGGTAGCATACTGTAAACTTGCCTTCCTTCAACAAACCAAGTCCCCTTGGTGTCTGTGGGGAATGGGTTCCTGGACCCCTGTGGATACCACATTCATGATGCTCAGGATCCTTGGCCAATGTCATAGTGTTTACACATAACCCTCATATCCTCTGTATCTTAGATCACCTCTAAATTACTCTTAACATATGTAATATGTAAATTATAAAACATATAATATGTAAAAGCAGTCACACTGGGTTACCAAAGACAGGACAACGAAAATGTCTGTGTGTTCAATACAGGCAAAAAAAAATTTTATAAAATTTTAAAATTCAAAATTAATTGAATCTATGAATGCAGAAACCATAACTGCAAAGGGTTGACTATTGCTCTGCTGGAGCCTATTCAGAGCCCCAGGGGGAAAGCAGGCTCTAAGTTTGTGTACTGGGATTCTGTAAACAGACTTCTCTCCTGCAGAAACATAAACATTAGGGCCCACATGCCAGACCACCTATAGAAGATGCCTGTCAGTGTGCACGGGAGTGTGGCTACAGAAGCGCATACAGCCTGCTTCAGTAACGAGCTGGAGAGGAAAGAAAAACAGAAATCATCCTCTCTCTTGGGAATCCACTTCCTTGAGGGTAAAAATGAATCATCCTTCTCCATGCACAGAGCTAAGGCTCCAGGGGCACAGTTTTCATGGCCCACCAAGACAGGGACTCCAGACTTAAGCTTCCAAACTCCACACAGGAACAGGAACAGGATGCATGGCATGCAGGTCTGCAGCACAACACGGGCAGGAAGATAATCTTTACAGAATTTAGTTCTGTTAAAAGAGGCACTGCTAGAATCGGAAAACATGGGCCAAAAATAAGATCACAAATGTTCCAGTTCTCATGGAAGCTATTCTTAGAAATGGAAAAAAAAAAAAAAACCTAAACATTAAAAAAAAATGCAAGTTTTCAAAAATCTATTCAATTATTCAGAATTCTCTGAGAGGCAGGGTGATAGGGAGAACACTGGGCTAATAATCAGGTGGCCTGGGTTATTTTCAGCTCTGCCAGAAGCCCTGTGAACTTGGGCAGTGTTGCCTAACTTCACGGTGGGGGTAGGGCGCTGCAGTGACAGTCTTTCTCCCTGGTCTCTGAGCATTTCAATTCTGTGACTCAGCAATACTTTAGCCTCCCCATTCTCATTCTTACTGCTAGAGAGCTGGGGGGCTGGAGGGTGGGGTTAAGTCAACAAGACAGCTCCATAATTCCAACAGCCATGTTACAAGAGTGACCCTGCATTATTTAGATCCTCTGAGGAGCAGGAGGAAGGGAGTGGTGCAGACCTCTGATGCAGTGGAATGCACGTGTTAGGAAGCTATGCATTAAGTTATGCATTAGACCTCTGGGAGAAAACTGCACGCCATCATTCTAATCAAGGTACCAACATCTTCTCTCTTTGTAGCTTATGGAGGAAACAGATTAAATCTGGGGAAAGGTGCACTGAGAAACAGACCCACAACAGCAGCAGGAAGGGGCGGGATATTGCAGGATATAGCTCCTGCAGGATGAACAAACAAAAAGCCTTAAGCAAGCCGACTGCAGCCTAGGAATATAGGCCAGCAAATACCGGAGAAAACAGCCCCAGGTTTCCGAATAGCCCTTTAGGCACTATACAACACACAACATTAAAGTCACATGAGTTCTGGGATAGTCTGACCCAGTCTCTTAATGCTCTGGGACCATAGAGCCAACTAAAAAGGCCAACACATTTTAGAAAACAAAAATTCATTGAAAGCAACAAAGTCTTTTTGGCACTTCCAGGAGTAGGCTTGTTTTTTTTCAGAGATCCAATTTTATGAAACAATTCATTTCTAATCCTACCCAACAAATGAGATACATTTCACCATTTTGTTTTTTACGTCCAAGTCCTGACTCACAGGAAGGCCAATGACTGAGAGCTGCTTGCTGGTTGTGGGCCACGCTGCCAGAACTGGAAGCTGGCTGTTCAGCCTTCGGGTGTGGGAACTTACTTCCTCACTCCCTCTGCTACACCACCACGCTGGCTTTCTTCCAGATCTTGGGTACATGAAGCTCTTCCTTGCCTCAGGCCTTGTGAACAGCTGTTCTCCGCCTGGAGAGTTCCTCCTGGCAAAATCCTATCCCTCTTCAGTATCAACTTAAGAAATATCTCAGCAGGACCTTGGTCCTAGATAAAAGGGCCTCATTCTCCAGTGGTTGCTTCTTCCCTTACCATATTCATAACTATACATTGTTTGTTGGGCATTTTCTCATTGGTTCATAAAGCACACAGATATAAAATATAAGGCAGGGACTATCTGCTCTTTGTTCACATCAGCTACCACGAACCGGCATCCTAACACATGTGAGCTCATTAAACCATTGGATAAAAATAATAACATTTTAAAAATAGGGTCTCGCTGTTCCGGCTAGCCTCGAATTCCCTACATAGCGTCTGATGACCTGGAGCCTGGTCCTCCAGTCTTCCTGCCTCCACCTCTGCCATGGATGACAGGTGTGTGGCTGAGGAGCAAGCCCAGGGCCTTACTTCTGCAGTTAGGAGAGCACTCTACCAGCAGAGGCACATTCCCTTGACACTCGAAGAAGCATTTATTAAAGCAGTATTAAATATTATTATAAAGCACCATTTCTACTTTATAAATGAAGAAAGGTGCTCAGAGACATTACATAATCCACCCTATGTCACACAGCTGGTCAGTGGAGTGACATGGTTTCCAAGTCACATCTGCCCAACTCCAGACAACCCATCTAAATGCTACTTTTTCTTCAACATCGAATGAGACAAATGAACTCAAGACAGGAGCTGGTCCTTACCTTTAAAGAGTCTACAGCCTGCAGACAGAGCCTAAATAAACCAAACTGAACATAAGGCTGAATACTAAGTACTGTGCGAGATGGTGGAACTAGCTGGCTGTTACAGGAGAGAACAGGAAGAAGCAGTGAGGTGGGAAGGGCCTTTTAGACAAGGTGTGACACCCCCCCCCCCCAGAACAAAGCAGGTAGACAGCAGAGCTTAGGAGACTGTGGATGGAGGATTAATGTAAGTCCAGAAGCTGTGATGAGAGGTGTGTTAAAGAAGCATGTGTATAATAAAACAATTCCTTCAGCATCTGGCCTAACACCCTACCAAGCAAAGGTCCTGAAAAGACCTATCACATTGATATTTCTGCAGCTGCGTGAAAAGGTACCATGGCTACTCTACTGAGGAAGGGTTAAAATATGCAAGGGGCTGTCCCGCCCCCCACTAATTACAATAAACTGAAATTCAAAGGAAAAGAAAAGTCTAAACTACAAGCAGACTGCCTATATAGCTGAAAGTTATTTAAAACTCACTACTTACCTGCAACTATCTTAACCTAATGAGCATGTAGCTGGTGATTTTTTTACCAGGTTATTAATTTGATCACTATTCCCTCTCCATCATCCATAGCTTGAAGAACGTCAGTTTGAGGGGATGGTCTGGGAGTGGATACATATGTATAAAATTGCCAAAGAATGAATAAAAAAATATTTTTAAGATAGAAAGTCACTTTGAAATGACATTCTGGAATGTAGAAGCATATGACTTTAATCTCAGCACTCAGGAGACAGAGGCAGATATGTCTCTGTGAGTTTGAGACCAACCTGGTCTACAAAGTAAGTTCCAGGACAGCCAAGGCAACATAGAGAAACCTTGTCTCAAAGAAAGGAAGAAAGGAAGGAAGGAAGGAAAGGAAGGAAGGAGAGAGGGAGATAGGGAGGTAGGTAGGGAAGGAGGGAGGGAGGGAGGGAGGCAGGCAGGCAGGCAGACTCTTCCCTCTCTACCCAGCTCTGCCTTTACCAAGTCCAAAACCATAGTCACTCATTGGTGTTCCAGAAGGGCTGGTCCAGGAGCACTGCCCAGGAGCATGGCCCTATCTTCTTTGGATAATAAAATTCACCAAGCTCAAGCTCTTTACATTAAATGATGAAATGTTTACATAGAATTTACCTATTTCTTCCCACCAATATTAAAACCATCTCTATCTACAATAACCAATACTAGTTGTGATTTTTGTCTAGAGAATATTTAAGTACAAAATAGTGTCCATAGATGTTCATTCTACATCCCATGTGTCTGTGAGAGAGAGACAGAGACAGAGACTGAGTGTGTGTGTGTGTGTGACAGAGACACAGAGAGAGACAAAAAGAGACAGTGACAGAGTGTGTGTGAGTGTGTGACAGAGTGTGTGTATATGTGTGTACATGTATGAGTGTATGTGTACGTAGGTTTGATGCATGGGTGTGTATGTGCTTGTAAGAAGGTGGAAATGTGTGTCCATATACACCAGAGGCCAGAGGTTGATAGCCAGTGTCTTCCATAGTCACTCTCCACTTTATTTTTGAGACAGGGTTCTCGCTGAACAGGGAATTTGCTCCTTCAAGTGGATTGGCTGGCCAGGAAGCCCCAGGAATCCTGTTTTTGTCTCCCTGTGCCCTCATACCTGGCTTTTCATGTGGGGTCTGAGGATCAAACTCAGGCCCTGTGCTTGACTGGCAAGTACTCTGTGGGATAAACTATTTTCCCAACCCATAGATAGAATTTGAAAAAATATTTTAAATTCATAGATGTGGGATTCGTAGATGTGGATTCACAGATACTGAGAATCTAGTATATGTATTTCTTAATACAAAGTTGGATAATGTGAGTACCCTGAATTCCCCAAGAATACTGTATAAACAAATATTTAAGCATCTAACTAGTGATACATTAGAAGTTTGTAGATATACCTCTAAGACATTCTCAATAAGAGATGGGTCCATAATAAACCTCAAATTTTAACTGTATAGTGACCCTAAGAAGTAGATATTAGATTTGTCTTTTTATCAATAAAAAATGGGGTTAAAAAAGATTAATGTGCTTATGATCACCACTAAAGTTCAATACCTGGGATCCTGTAACACATCTGCCTTCAAGCATGAACTCAAACATGAACTAAAACCTGATGTAATCACAAAGGTTAAAAACAGAGTAAGTCTATAACATATGCTTCTTATATGTCGGCCAATCTTCACTCACCCCCTTGTGGCCCCCAAACCCAGCAGCCAACCCTGCCAGGAGAGAAAAATGAAGGAATGTATGCCTCATACAGCTCCGTTAATGCACAAGCTCAGGAGATTGGCTCAGGGCTGTATTTATTAGGACTGACAACTGGGCCCTATGGAGGCTGTGACAGATCAACAGGCTTATTAAGAAATCATAGCTGGGCATGGTGGTATATGCCTTTAATCCCAGCACTTGGGAGGCAGAGACAGGTGGATCTCTGTGAGTTGCTGTTATACAGAGAAACCCTATCTTGGAAAAAAAAAAAGAAAAGAAAAGAAAAGAGAAAAGAAAAAATTATACTAGTCACACTCACAGGGTATTTTAAAGTTTCCAAAGTCTATCTACTAATGCTTTCTCTTCAAAGCCTCAAGGTGATATTACATTTTATCCAAGGGAGCCTGGAGGCTTAAAAGGCTGACTGAACTCTACTGAGGACACTATAACCTTAAGGAGCAGAAAGGTTTTCACCACTATACAACTTGGAAATGGAGTCTATAGCCTTGCCTTACCTCTACGGCAGGCAAATGTATTGACTTAAACCTGTTCGTGAACTCCCAAATGCAGCATCATGTTGGGACACCTGGTACACCCCCAGCTCTCAGCCAGGGAGCTGTCTTAGCCCCAACAGTAGAACTAAGGCATGTGACTAGAAGGACCTAACAATCTAGCTTTAACAGTAGATGCAAGGGTGGTGACTAACAATCTATTCAGGCTGCTGAACACAGGAGCAGCCAGCATTCAACCTTGTCCTGGAGTTCATGAATATTCAGACAACAGAAATGCAGTCATGGACATCCAGGTTTTTCCTACTTTGCTTCCCATTCTCCTTCAAGAATATCCAGAGTTGGGGTGGTGCGATGGCTCAGAGGGCAGAAAGAGATGCTTGCTCTCAGGCCCGAATACCTACAAGATGGCAGGGAAGGAAGACTCCTGAGAGCAGAACAGTTAGTTCCATGATCTTCTCATGCTTGCCATGGCATGTGTGTACCTGTACTAACGCACACACACACACACACACACACACACACACACACACACACACACGTGTGTGCGCGCGCGCACGCACGCACACGCCCAGAGTCTGAATGTATTCCCTAACACCCTCACACCTCAGGGCCACCCTGTCCTTCAGTCGTCTTTCTTGTTGGACATATTTCTCCAGCCCACAGCAACAGGCAGCTTATGAATGGGATGGATGTTCTTTTCTGTTTCTCTAATGCTACTTCTGGTTTCCTTTCTAGTATCAGGCATCAGGCCTAATACTTTCTGTTAAAATACTTCCACTGATGATCTTTCGCCCATGTTGCCTGATGCCCCCATTCCTCTTCCCTAAACAGCTATCAAGAATATTTCTCCCATGCTTTCATGGACTCATCAGTTATTCTCATCATCACCTCTCTCCAAGCAGCACATCATACCCATCCACAGAGCCGCTCTCATATCTTCCCATCTTAGCCTTTACAGATCTCTCTACCTTGCGGTCCCAGCCCTGCCCCGTTGAGGTCCTTCCGCCTTCCTACAGACTCCCAGGGAGCCACCTCTGAATATCAAAATCTGTTCACTGGCACCAGTAGTTTAGTTTTGTTAAGACACACCCCTGGGCTCCACTCAGCACACAGTAGGGGGCTCATGAACTGTTTAAATGGATAGCACCTACCTAGTACATTAAACAAGATAACTTTGATAAAACTAGAGAGTATGCTTCTCTAATTAAAAAACAAAACAAAACAAAAACAACAAAATAAAACAAAAAACAACCATGGGGGAATATGCCTTTAATCCCAGCACTCAGGAGTCAAAGGCAGGCAGAGCTCTGTGAGCTCCATGCCAACTTGGTCTACAAAGTTCCAGGACAGTCAGGGCTGTTAGAGAGAACCCCTATCTCAGAAAAGAAAGAAAGAAAGAAAGAAAGAAAGAAAGAAAGAAAGAAAGAAAGAAAGAAAGAAAGAAAGAAAGAGAGAGAGAGAAAGAGAAAGAAAGGAAGAGAAAGAAAGAAAAAGAAAGGAAGAAAGAAAGAAAGAAAAAACAAAATAAAATATTATGAAGGCCAGAGAAGTAAAATAATTCTCCAAGACCACAGAGCCATGAATGCAGGAGAGCCACAACTCAAAGCTGAGTAATAAGATATGTCTTGGGCATTTTGTAGGCAACAAATTAATGTTCTGGATTCCTCATGACAAAGAGCAAGTGCCATATAATCAGGTTAGAGCTACCTTGTCTGAGAAGAATTAAAGTGAAACTGCCTCTCCTAGCATAATCTCTTGGCCCTTCAGGGAGTTGAACCAGACTTGCAAACTGGCAGGAGTACCACATCTGTGTCGGAGCTTAACAGCCTGAGCAAAACCTTAGCTAAAGCCAATACAGAGGGCTAGTAGTTGAGTCCTGAAGGAACCAATGCTCATTTTCTTCTGATGACAGTAAATCAAGTCACAGTTAATCACAAGCTATCTTCACAGGTGCATAGACTCAAAGTCAGCCAGCCACATAGTTTCAAATACTCATGTTGCCGAAAAGAGGACAAATGAAAAAAAGTTAGAGTTTAGAAAAAAAGAAAAAAAAAAAAAACCAGACTACAACAAACCCCATATTTACTGCTGCAGAGTTACTGGATCTGTGTTTGGGCTATCCAAACTAGTAGTTTTTATTAGCATTAAAATTCTCAGCCAACAAGGGATGATAAAGTACTACTCTCCCTAAAATAAGAGGCAAGGATTCTTCATGATTGCCTGGAAAACATCCTACTGTCTTTTGAAAATGCTCACATGCCACTGAAGAAACTTCTGAGGGTGGCAGGCCACCACCCCAGATATGAAATCCACACTACGTGCAAGCTCAACCAGCAAGCTGAGCAGCCAACATTCTGCTAAACTTGGAATCAACCAATAAACATGTGTGATCACAACCTCTGGCCTCTTTTTCCACGTGGGGCCCAGAATTTAAAACAAAACAAAACAAAACATTTTTATGCTAATCCAAAACTTCTAACGTCATTGTAGATGGGGGACTGAGGGACAGAGACTGAAACACCAAACAGAACATGGCCTGACAGCACAGGCTTCTCAGCAGAGGGCCTTACAGCACAGGCTTCTCAGCAGAGGGCCTGACAGCACAGGCTTCTCAGCAGAGGGCCAGAACCTGGGTTTTTACAGTGGTTTCTCGAGGCTGCATTAAGAGTTGGAGAAGGAACAATGGCCTCCATATTTAAATAGACCCCACACATCCAGCTTTCACCTAACAGTCTATTGATTCCAAGAGTCTGTCTGAATGCCTTCAATCCAGCTATCTCAAAACTACATTTACTAACCCATTTCTGAAGGGAGTCACAGTTAAACAACGGACCACCTAGACCAGACACATACAGAATGCTTTGTTCTTCATGCACCATTGCCCCTGAAACCCACCTACACATAGACCTTGAGGCCACAAAGTGGGATGAACAAGCTTGTTTCTAAAAATACAAGAGAAGTTCTGGTTACCAGGGCAGAGAACTGGGAAGTACTAGAAATTGCCATACACAGTAGCTATTTTATAATATATTGGGGGCCAACATAATATAGCTTTTTCTAGAGCTGATTACATGTCCAATTTGATGGGTTTTCTGCCTCAACATCAGTTTCTCATCATACAAAACAGCCTAGCCTCATTTCTCCTGCCTCAAAATGAAGTTCTAACTTCCAGGATGATGGAGATTGAGGTGATGGGAGATAGGCCAGAAAGTGAGGAGGAGGAGGAAGAGGAGGAAGAGGAGGAGGAGGAAAAAGAGGAGGAGGAAGAGGAGGAAGAGGAGGAAGAGGGGAAGAGGAGGAGGAGGAAGAGGAGGAGTAGGAGGAGGAGGAGGAGGAGGAAGAAGGTGAGGAGGAGGAGGAGGAGGAGGGAAAGGAGGAGGAGGAGGAAGAGGAGGAGGAGGAGGAGGAGGAGCTCTGCAAATGGCAGAGCTCAGAAGAACATGCGCTAGCCTGACATGAAAAAGCAGACAGTTGGCACTGGCAAGATGGCTCAGCAGGTAAGAGTACTGACTACTCTTCTGAAGGTCCTGAGTTCGGATCCCAGCAACCACATGGTGGCTTACAACCACACAAAATGAGATCTGATGTCCTCTTCTGGTGCATCTGAAGACAGCTACAATGTATTACGCCAGAGTGAGCTGGGCCATAGCCAAGCAGAGGTCCTGAGTTCAATTCCCAGCAGCCACATGATGGCTCACGGCCATCTGTACAGCTACAGTGTACTCATACACATAAAATAAATAAATAAATCTTTTTTAAAAAAAGAAAAAGCAGAGAGTCAGTCATTGTCATTATTGCAGGAAGAAAGATCCTTTAGAAGCTGGCCAGAACAAGGACTACTTCCAGTTACCTTCCCCAGCAAAGACAAAACTCACAATTTGCAATTCGTAGAGGCAAATGTTTGAGGCAGCAGTGAACTTCCCTAACTATTATGCCACATTCCTTTTCAGCCATCTGTCACACCTGGCTGGCCTTCTACTCTCATGCTAACCAAAGCTCCCCCTTCTGCAGAGCAGCCTTTCCTGAGGTGGATGAGAATTCCTCACAGCGGCTGATGGTTCCTCCCAGAATCCCAAGCGCGTGTGTTGCTTTCACATCCCGCTCAGAGCAGTCTGCGTGGCAGAGGACTCTTTCTGCGGAGTGGGGGGCACACTACTCACTCTACTTAACCAGGACCAAGAAAGCCTAGGTTTTCATGCCTTGACCCAAACATGAGTGGCAGTAAAGGGGCTTGTAAAATGTGAGATAAACTAGAGAGTGGAAGTGGAGTGTGGAAATGGAGGGAGACAGAACGAGAGGACAGAGTACTGCTGGGAAAAGTGAGGCAGCCAGGAAGTTCTGAGGTAGTTAAAGGCAACAACCTTCAGATTTCCGGGTGCTACAAAGGTCTGCTGAACCCCAACAGGCTGAGAGTAGCAGCTCCCTGAACCAGGCAGTGGACACACTGAGTCCTGTCAGCCTGGACTCAGCTCTGCCAGTAGGGCAAACAAACACAGGCATTCTTCTCAGTGCCGAGGCCTTACAACAGCCTCTCTACACGGCCTGTTTACTTAAGAAACCAGATGCTTTTCTTTGATTTCAGGGTAGGAGTTGGGAAGTTATGTGTAAAGCGGTAGTTAGTGACAGGAGCGAGAGGGAGGAGAGAGAGTGAGCAGCAGCTCCTGGCCCTATTAATCATGAACTTTTAAGGAAATTATCCAATGGTCTGTACACAGGAATGAGAAGGAAACTATGTCAGCCACCGCTGTAACTCTGGCCAAGGCGTTTCTGCTGTTTCTTTACGGCAGACGTTCATGCCTACCCTCAAAGGGGTGCTTCTGGAGGAATGTTTTGAAGCAACCTAACTTAGCAACCAACATTAATAAAAGACTTCTGGGCCTGCTCAGTTTCTCCTCAACGTACGAAGGTTATGTGTGCTGTGAACACTCCAAGCACATGAAGGCGACAATCAGTTAATACTGGGGCCTGACACCAGTTTGGGGTTAAGAGCAAAGGAAGGCTACTGAGTCTAAAAAAGTTTGTGGATGATCCCTAACTGCTCCCAGCAAATGCTTGTAAGTATCAGAGACTGTAATCCACTAATACAGAGCGTATTTTTATACATTCTTGTTTGTTTCTCATAAGCATGCATGCTTAGCTCCATTTTAAAGAGTAGGAATGAGACATGGAAGCTTAAGTAACTTAGTGAAGATAACACAATAACATAGAGAGGACCCAAATGCACATAGGGCTGGCCTCATGGAGGGCCCCATGGCACGGCAGTGCCTTTCCTTGGCATGCCAAACCTTCAGAAAGAGATCAGGAAGTGTAATTTTTTTTTTTTTTGTAAGATGTAAGTGGTGAACTTCTGCCTGTGTCTTGTTGCCATTCTCTTTGCCGTTTTAGTAACAGCCAGTTCTTCTTCTGTCACTTTCTTACAAGTCTATTGTTCCTATGGATAATACTGTAACTAGGAAAACGTATTTTCTCTGCTCACTTAAATCCCAGAGAGAACTGAATCATTACGACCTTGATTTGAACAACACACGCCTTGAAAATAAACACAGCCCACATGAAAGGAAACCTCGAGAGAGACGGGGGAGCTTCAGGGGAAAAGGGTTTCATGAGTGATGGAGACCATGCCACTGCATAGGGTGGAAGTCTCCGAAAGTCACTAGACAGGCATACACTCTCTTTTGTAGATTTCTTAAGATTAAATGCTGGGGCCGAAAATATGGCTTAATGGTAGAGCAAGCATTTGCCTAGTATGAGCAAGGCATGGGGTTCAATCCCCAGCGAATGCTAAAACCTGTACTGTCAAGTCTGAATTACCTTCATAACTTGGCAGCCCCTTACCCCACCCCATCTCTGGACCTTTGGAAAGCATTCAGGTACACTCATGATAGGACAGGAAAAGAATACCAGGTTGAGTGACATAAGAAATAAGAACTTCTGCTTTGGGGAGAAGAGGTGGATTGGATCCTTTCATATTATTTTGAAAAAAATCACCCTAATCACACCTTCCTACTTCAGTGGTCTGAAAACATAGTGTCTCTGACAATAAGTAAGTAAATACATTGTTCTGAGATGCTGCTGCTTTTGCCTCCCCCTGTTACAAAGGATGCCGCCACACTAGATCTCTTCATTCCGGTGTACAGTGATGAATTATTACATCTGAAAACAGCAGGCTACTTCCCAATTCCTGAGAGGAAGCAGAACCTTCGAAAACTAATGCAATGATTTCTAAACCGAAGGCTCTACTTTTTTTCCCCCCGATTACAAAAAGGATGAACTCTCTTTTAAGAAAATGCTATGGAAGGGTAACAACTGGGGTGGGAGCAGTCAGAGAAAACAACCTTACAAGCTGTAACTAAGTAAAATGAACTAGAGAAAGCCCTTCGCCTAAGAACTTCAAAGAAGAACCAGGTTTCTCGGCCTCTTTCTTTGGAACTGGTATACAATAAGTGACATTCAACCAGGAATTGTTGCAGATTTGAAGATAGGTCATCCAGCAAGAGAAGTATTTGAGAATGTTGGGGCTTGCTGCTACAAGGAAGCTGTGAGCCTGGAATAATCTGCATGAAGTATCCGTGGCAAAAAGTAAATCCCTCTCAACACCCTACAATTCTATGTTCTTCATTTAATAGGAAGACTTTCCAGTTCTCATTCCACGCTCTCTGATTGGAGAATTAGGTCACAACTAACAAGTATGGATCTCAAAAGAAAAAAGCCCAAGGGGACACTGAGATTTGGGGGATACTGAGATGGAATGTAAACAAAGAACAGGTACAGAACTCCAGCCACCCACGACCACCTCCATGAACATTTTCTCTTTGGAAAAAAGAAAAGACATAACACAGAAAATACACTGAACTGAAAGTGCCTTTCTCATACGTGGGTTGCAACAATTGTTAATTTTAGAAAAAAAAGAGGAGGAGGAGGAAGATGTCCTAGTTGCTGAAACCAAGACTTTCCTAACAATTTCTCAATGCAGCAATGTGTCAAGGTTCAGAGACTTGTGCCCAAAACAGAAGCACCACAACTCTGAAAGTCTTGACAAGAGCAGGCTTAAAGCAGACTATCTGCAGCATGTTTCATAGTTATTAGAAATTAGGACAGGATAGAGGTGTCCGGATAAGGGTTCAACACAAGGTTAGAAGTCAATTTTGAAGGAGTGAGACAGATCACAGGATCTCATCTGGCTGCAGGTCACACACAAAAGCCAATACCAGAGTGGGGCAGTGGTGGCGCACACGCCTTTAATCCCAGCACTTGGGAGGCAGAGGCAGGCGGATTTCTGAGTTCA
>NW_022196898.1:56331705-56392421 GCF_008632895.1 Mastomys coucha | reverse complement strand
CAAAAAAAAGCCAATACCAGTTCTTGTGCAAAGAGAGTCTCACCGTAGATCAACTTACAAGGAAACAGAGCACACTGGAGCCTATCTCCAGAATGGGTCTGGAGCAAAGAAATTTAAAGAGTCTGTAGTGTGTAGAAAGAGAAGGTTGACTGGTCACAGCCCAGCCTCTTGACTGGGACAGTTGGCAACTCTATAAAGTCATTAGATGGAACTTCTGGATGATTCTGGCTGGTCTGCAACTGCTTCTAATCTAGGCTGTTTTCTGTTCTCTGGGTTCTGCACACAGGATTTTGGTTCGGAATGCCTTTCAAGGTCGTTTTGGGTCAGGTTAGAGGGTTCTGAGCCTGCATCCTGAGGAAACATCTTGAACCGTTTTTGTTGTTGTTTTTGTTTTTTGTTTTTTATTTTTTATTTAATTTTAGGGAGCAGCGGAGATGTCATTTCACGGTTGGGTTTCAATGACATTTTCGTTTCCATGCGTGTTCCTTTAACTATGGAAACACAAGCCGTGACCTAACAACTGCTGTGGAATTTCTGGACGCCAGCCTCCCCACCCCAAAAGTACCGACCCAGGGAGGGCACACCACTGCTTCTGGAGCAGCCCAACTTCTGCGATCACTCAAGGGGTAATTATGCCTCCAGCTTCCTGGTAGGTACCAGCGTTGGTGGACCCGATGTTCTATATTCGGGGTGGGGGGTTGGGGAAGGGGACGGGGATGACCCGGAGATTCTGACAACTTAAGAAGCAGAAGCAAAGAATGCGACGAGTCAAAGTCTCGGATTGCCTCGGCTATGACGACACACAGCCCCGCGGCAGCCACCCCGGCCCCCGCCGCCCCCGCGCCTCGCCGCCCTCCGCAGCCGGGGTCGCGCGCTAGCCTCGAAGCGTGCGGCGGGAGCCGAGCGGCCGCCGGGGGCCGCGGCCCGGGAGGGGCGACCCAACCCGGGGCGGGCGCCCGGGCCTCGCGCGCTCACCTGGTGCGTATTGTTGGTCAGCTTGGCGATGAAGTCCGGGAGGCGGCCGCAGTCCTGGTCCTCGGCGGGCGCGCCGCGGCGCCAACGGCCAGCGCGGGGGACGAGGCCCCCGGGCGCGGCGGCGCGCAGCCCCCAGCTCACCCCGACCGGACCGGCCCAGCGCAGCAAAGGAGGCGCGGGCGGCGGCGGAGCGTCCAGCCGGTCCTGGCCGACGGCGGCTGGCGGCAGCAGCTGCAAGAGCAGGAGGAGGCCGAGGGGCCAGCGCAAAAGGCCGTCCGCAGCTCCCCGGGGCCGCTCCATCGCCGCCGAATGCAGACGCCGCTGACACCTGCCACCCGGCGCGCCCGCCCACCCCCGCCGGCGCTGCGCCACACCCCCGAGCTCGGCCCGGCGCTGCTTGGATACGCGCTGCCGGGCCTCTCCACCCCCATAGGCTGGCCGCCTGTCCTTCTTCCCCGGCCCACTCCTCATTGGCTCGCGTCGCCTCCGGCTTCGGGGGTCCTGGATTCGGATGCCAAGATGCGGGACTGATTGGCTGGAACGTGGCAGGGACCGCTGAGGTCATTCTCCACCGTCGCCTGGCGTCTGCGGGCAGGGCTCCCGGAGTTGGCGTAGGGGTTACCCCTCTCCCCTCCCCGTTCAGCCTGCTGGTTCGCGGCGCCTCCGGAGACCCTCGGGTTAGGATTGGGTCACGTTGCCTTCTCGCCACCTCCCCAACCCCCTCCAAACGCTCCTAAAATTTTCCTTCGGTGGAAACTGCGCCAGGAAAAGCCAGGGAATCCCTGAACTACTCTCAATTGGAAAAGGGGCTCCGGCATAAACTGGTACATCAGGATTTTAACCCCGGCTCACTGGCTCGCCCATTGTCTGCTGAAGGAGCCAAGAAGGTGAATGCGAAAATCCTATGGGGCAGATGAACATCCACACCCGTGACTCATGGAAGCAGCAGAAGTCTTTCCAACATGTTTGGCCTCAGTCACTCACCTTCCTCTTCTGCAGAGGGGAAATTACTTATTGGCTTTCCCGTACTTGGAAATGTAGGTAGCTTTAAGTGTAGGTATACGGGAAGAGAATTGCCCAAAGCCTATTTTATATATGATCATTCTAGTACAGGCACATTATGATTTTAGTTACCTAAAGCACCCTTAACGCTGCAGTGAGTGCATCACACCAATCCCCTCTCTAAATATGATGCCTCCTAAATTCGTACCCCACCTCCAGTAAATAAGCCCTCCACTGTTCCCTACACCGCAGAAGCTGCTCACACAGCTTTTAGAACATGCAGTGCTGGTAAAACCAGTTCTAAATCCTTGACTTCACTCCACCTCTTCCCAACATTTCAAGTTGTTCAGTAGGAACACATGAAGCCAGATAAAAAGATACAAAGTATGCAAAATGTTATACCAGAGTGTAAGCAATTGGAAGTTACTTTTAACTTTAACAAGAAACCTAGATGAGTGTTTTGCTGTACAACAAAATGGTAAGCCTACCCCAGTCTGTACATTGAATACTACAAACAAAACTATTTACATATTCAGGGTTTTTTCCTCTCCCCAAAACCACAGTAAGAAGGAAGATATGAGGCTTTTGAATGTAGAGCAGGATGGCAAATCAACAGGAAAGTCCTCCAGTTTCTGAGCTACTGAACAAGATGAAAACTGAAGAATGTGTTTCTTTCCAGAAATATAAACGCCACATTATTTTTTTAAGCACAATTTATTTTTTATTCGTGCCAAGTATGGATTAGATCACAAGGCAGTCAGTTACAGTAGCATGTGACCAGTTACGGAGGGGAAAAGGGGGGCTACAAAGGAATATTTCTTTGTTTGGGTGACAAAGATGAATGGTCTATTGTCTTACTATGGGAAGAAGCAAGCTAACTCAACAGCGCTACCTGCTGGAGAAACTGCCAGATACAGCTTTTAGCTATTTAGGACAACTAACGTTTAGGTTTTTATTGAAGTGGGGAGTCTTTTTTTTTTTTTTTTTTTTTTTTTGTAGCCCAGGGTGGCTTAAAGTCTTTGACCATTCCTTCACCAGCCTCCCAAGTTTTGTGACTACAGGTATGTGCTAACACTCCCGGCTCAACCTTCACTTTTTAATGTGTTGTTATTTAGTTATATACTTAACAGTTTCCTTAAATTGGTAACTTGCCTGCACTGAATTTTTTTTTTCTTGCAACATGCAAGAATAACCCTAGAATCTTACCCATATTAGCCCTGTACTTCTGCCACTGGAAATGTGAAATACTATACATGAGATCTTACTTTGCCCCCAGAAGTATGTAAATTTTACAAATATGTAAAGTTACTAGAAACTGTATTTCCCCCAAATTTATGTCGAAAAAATATTAATATGAGGTAATTATCACAAAGCCATACCTTTTTATATGTAATGTCATTTCTTGAACACAAGTAACCTCAACATTTGAAGAAAAGTAAATATCTTTGAATTATGCACACTGTCGTTATAGCAGATAATGGTACTTACTGTTTTCTCAGTTATAAAGTAGAGACACCCTGCCTTAGCAATAGGAGGGTGAACTGTAAGCTGGGAGAGTTACACTGTTTTCCCTTCTCTTTTTCCTCTGTATATTCGTGAATGACACATCTCTTCAAAGAAATGTATTCTTTTCCACATCTGCAGTGATCTATATGTTAAAGCAGTAATTGGACAGGGAGCAATGGCTCAGCAGTTAAGAGCTTACAGGAAAGTCAGGTTTAGATCCCAGCACCCACGTGGCAGCTCACAACCACCTGTAACTCCAATTCCAGGGCATCCAATGCATTCTTCTAACCTCCTTAGGCTCCTCATATGTACTTGGGTACATGTATATGCACACACACATACAAATTAAAGAGATGATTGCCTCTTTTTGCCTCTAGAGGTACTTTTCTTAGACCATGGGAGATGGCACCTTCACAGCTATGACAGCTTCCCAATAATTTTTTTTTGGGGGGGGGGGTTCGAGACAGGGTTTCTCTGTGTAGCCCTGGCTGTCCTGGAACTCACTCTGTAGACCAAGCTGGCCTTGAACTCAGAAATCTGCCTGCCTCTGCCCCCCAAAGTGCTGGGGTTAAAGGCGTGCGCCACCACCACCCGGCCCCAATAAAATTCTTAAATGACTGTGGTGGTTTGAATATGCTTGGCCCAGTGAGTGGCACTATTAGGTGTGGCCTTGTTGAAGTAAGTGTGTTATTGTGGGTGTGGGCTTTAAGATCTCATCCAAGCTGCCTTGAAGTCAGTCTTCTCTAGTGACATTCTGATAAAGGCCTCCTGCACCATGCCTTGATGATAATGCACTGAACCTCTGAACGGGTAAGCCAGCCCCAATTAAATGTCCTTATAAGAGTTGCCTTGGTCTCTGGGCAGTGGTGGCGCACACTCTTAATTCCAGCACTTGGGAGACAGAGGCAGGCAGATTTCTGAGTTTGAGGTCAGCCTGGTCTACAGAGTGAGTTCCAGGACAGCCCAGGGCTACTCAGAGAAACCCTGTCTGGGGTGGGGGATGGTGGGGTGGTAAGAGTTGCCTTGGTCATAGTGTCTCTTCACAGCAGTGAAATCCTAACGAAAGATTACACAAAGCCCAGCAAATAATTTCTAAGCCATCAATGAACAGCAATTAATTCTTTACGCTCAAGGACCAGCCATGCTTCGGACAAAAAAAAAAAGTGCTGTTGAGACTGGCTGGTTACTCAAGACTTGGTGATCTGAAACCTTGAAAATCTTGAGATCAAGTCCCAACAGGTTTCTGCTAATTTAAAACATTTTTTAATTTTTAAAACTCCTGTGGATATTATCTTCAAGTCTATATAGCATGTGTATGCCTGATGTCTGAGGAGACCAAGAGAGAGTATATCGCTGGAACTGGAGTTATAGATGATAGTGAGCTGCCATGTGGGTATTAAGAACCATACCTGGATCCTCTGGAAGAGCAGTCAGTGCTCTTAAGCACTGAGTCATCTTTCCAGCAACACTTCATTTTCTATGTTCAATGAAAAAGAGCCTTAGGCTCTTCATCTATTAGGAGTGTTTGGAGGTTCAAATGTAATGACTGTAAATCATAGCCATATGAAAACGGCTCCAGTGGAAGAAGTTCACAGGGCATTCCAAAGTCCAACAGAAACTCCTGAATTTTATAGTTCTCTTACTTATACAGCTTAGGTATGTAACTCTCTTGCAACTGAGATCAACGCCTTTTTTTTTTTAAATCCCCTTTCTAAGTTTTTTTTGCAGCCCTTACTTCATAAAAAGGGTATCCTTCCCAGACTGTCCATTAAGACACAAAGAAGTAGGGAGGCCTGTCAGGCATCTTTTGATGGTCAGTGAGCAGTGTTCTCATATAGAGGAAGCAAGTGTGTGTGTTTCCTTAAGAGACACTCAGAGGCCAGGCAGGGGTGGTGCAGGCCTTTAATCCCAGTACTCGGAAGGCAGGTGCAGATCTTTGAGTTCAAGGCCAGCCTGGTCTACAGAGCTAGTTCTAGGACAGCCGGGGTTACATAGAGAAACTCTCTCAAAAAACAAACACCATCACCACCCACCCAAAGACTTAAAATGGGCTTCCAGTTGTATTAACATCTACTTACCACTGGGAGGAGCTGGACTAGTTTGAATTAATCTTCCAGTATCTAAGGCTAGAGCTGTCTGTGTTGCAGAGAACCACCAAAATAATTTTAGGACAGTCATGCTCACGGGAAAGGTATTAAGGGCATTAATTATTATCATGTTTGCCTACCAACATAATATTTAAAATTATAAGATCACAGACTATTAACAAGTATTTTTAAATTTTTTTTATTTCAGAATTGCTGTTATATACAGACTTCATAAAAAAACACACACACATAAACTGGATATTTTCCACAACATAAGAGCTGGAAATGGTCTAAGGGCAATTAGAACTGAAACTGTCCCACAGAAGTTCGAGGATGACTCCTTAAATGTCCTTGATCACCTCCTCCAGTTCTTCCTTTGTGAACATGTGGAAATTCTGACCAGGCTGCACCGTGGCTAGCTGCAGAGAAACAGAAAGGGGTTAATAAGCTTGGCTGGGCTCCTTCCCAAAGGCCCAGCTTGGCCAGAAGTGTTAGTGAAGCAGCTGTTTATTAGGAACTAAGAGATCTGCTGTCCTAGGATATCCTTTACAGGCAGCAGGTCCCTAAAATAACTCTGACTCAAAAATAAAAATTCTTATTGACCAATTTTCCTATTTTAAGGTTAATCCTCCTTGTAACAGTCAAACTGACATCATTGTTACTTCTTAAAGTTACTTCAGTAAGCTCACAAAGCAGCAGCAATGTGTGTTTGTGTATAAAATTTTGTTATTTCTAAAAGATTTCTGTATTTCATGTACATGAGTGCTCTTTCTGATGCATGCATGCATGCATGCCAGAAGAGGTCATCAGATCCCATTATAGGTTATGAGCCACCATGTGTTGCTGGGAACTGAACTCAGGACCTCTGGAAGAACAGCTAATGCTCTTAACCTCTGAGCCATCTCTCCAACCCCTAGGAGTATATTTAAAGTAGGGCCCAGCCCTCAGGATGGCTCAGGAAGTGAAGACACCAGTCACCCAAGCCTGACTGCCCGAATCTGGACCTCAGATCCTGCTACAGAAGGACCAAATTGACTCTTAAGAGCTTTTCTCTGCCCTCCACAAACATGCTGTGGTATGTCTGCCTGCCCTGATACACACCATACATAGAAAATAAATATATATATAATGCACACACACACACACACACACACACACACACACACACACACACACACACACAAAAGAACATAGAAATTGTACTTAGGGTCTAACATGTACTAGGCAAGTACCCTACCACTGAGTTATATTTCTAGCCTTAAAGAAATATATTTAAAGCATATTTATAAACTTCCAAAACTTGTGTGACTTGGCCATCCTGTGTCGTTATTTCCTTACTTGTGAAATAGGAACACTAAATATCCAGAGTAGCAGTGGGGATTAAACATCAATCCATGTAAAGTGCTTAGGATATTAATAAGACAAATAATTGTTAGCTATCATTGTTAGATATTTTCTCTACAGCTGTCTTTGTGGCAATCTAGCAACAAAAACCAAGTTATTTTGGTTAGGGAAGAATGAAGAGAAACCCCATGTTTGGGGACAACCCTGACAAGCAGGCATTACTTCACATCTGCCTCTAAGGATTTTGGTGCTTGTTTAATTAATGTGTGTGGCCTGCATGATTCTATGTGCATCACATGTGTGTAGGAGCCCGGAGGCCAGAAGACAGTGTCAGATCACCTGCAAGTGGAGTTGTAAGCAGTTGTAAGCCATCATCTGGCTTCTGGGAACCAAGCCTAGGTTCTTTGCAAGACCAGTAAGTACTCTCAACTCCTGAGCCTTCTTTCCAAACCTGTGTGCTTGTTTTAAAAGTCATCTGTTTTCATTGTCATTTTTAATTTTAAAATTATACACAAGTGTATTTTGCATGTGTGAACATGTGTGTTCGTGTATTTAGGCGTGTGCAGAGGGAGGCCAGGGAGCCTGGCTGTTGTTCCTTGGGTGCTGTCTATCTTGGTTTTGCTCAGACATGGGATCACTGGCTGGGAACGCACCAAGTAGGCTAGGATGTCTGTCTGTCTGTCTGTCTGTCTGTCTGTCAAGCCTCAGGGTACCACCCATATCTGCTTCCTAAACACTGGGATTACAAGCACACACCATCAAGCCTGGCATTTTTGCATGGATTCTGAAGATCAAACTCAAATCTTTGTAAGCATTTTACTAAGCTAGCTCCCAAACCCACTCTACAGCATTTAAAAATAGGATTACTTTGAAAGTTTGCAGACAAAATTAGCACAATCTAGTCTACAATTATTCTTTTTAAGTAAGTAAAATTTGGGAGCAGGAGAGGGGGGTGGTGAAGACAGCTAATAAACTGATCTGGTAAAAGATTAAAATGAATGCTTTCGTGACAAAGCTTGTCTAGTAGAGTCTCCCAAAAGATACATCTAATCACACAAAATGCCAGAAGAATTTCAAAAATACTTTACAAACCTGTATTAGGTCTAGACTATAACCTATGAGTTCTATTATACGGGTACTATAAATGTAAATAGCATTGCCACTTCTCTTAAGATAGAGTTTTACCGGAACAATGTCAGTGAGGAGAGAGATGCAGTATCAATAAATGGAATCAAGACTATAGGATTGTTTTGTGAGGTCACTCCATGTCCCAAGGGTAATGCTCCCAAAAGATTACAGGGACTAAAAATGGAAACTGGGCAAACTGAGTAAGATGATCTCCAGAAGCAGGAGGCAATGACTACTAACAGGTTCTGAACCCTGTGCTGCCTTCAGGAAGTTACTAATCACTACGCAAGTAAAAATAGCCCGGATCATTGGCACAATGATATGCATTTACATAATGAATAAGATTCTTTTCTACTTATTTCACTTTACTTTTATAAAACCTCCAGGAAGCAGGTACATGGATGCTTTCTCTCGCTCATCAATAATCCATGTGTGTAATGTGTGTACTAGTTATAGGTGCTAGAAAATAGGACTCCCGATAAAGTCCTGCTCCTCACTTACTAAGGATGCTAGATGCCAGAGGCTTTCAATGTCACCTACTGTTAGAACAGGAGTGCTGAGTGTTCAGAAGGGAGAGCCTCAAGAGTCCAGGGGGGAGTTGGGGAAGAAAGGATTTATGAGTTGTGTATTAACTGGAGAGACTATGACAAGGTTAACTCCGTAAAGATAGGTGGAGTAGAAGATGAGGTGAAAAGGAATACTGGCTCACATCTCATGCAGTGTGTATTACAGCAGTCTAAGCTGTGGTAGAACACATCTATAAACTCAATCACTAAGCTGTTGAGTCAGGAGGACAGTAACTTTGACTAGCCTGGGCTATACAGAATTCCAGGACAGCCTGGCCCAACTAACAAAATCCTATCAAAAACGAAACAGCCAGGCATGGTGGCATACACCTTTAATCCTAGCACTTGGGAGGCAGAAGCAGGAGGATCTCTGAGTTCAAGGCCAGCCTGGTCTACAGCATGAGATCCAGAACAGCCAGGGCTATACAGAGAAAGAAACCTGGTCTCGGAAAAAAACAACAAACAAACCAAAAAACTCAGAACTTAAAATATACCTGGGGAGAGCAGTCATTAAGCAGGGCAAGCGCTGTGTATTGCTCTGGAGAAGAACCACCCACACAGTTATTAAAAGGCAGTAGAGACTAGACTTTGTTACCAGGTCAAAGTCTTGTAGGTCCTCGTATGAATGACAAGTACACTGGCTGGTGTTAGTAACCAGGAATAGAAATATTAGGGAGCTGTAGAGATGGCTCAGCGGTTAAGAGCATTGACTGCTCTTTTAGAGGTTCTGAGTTCAATTCCCAGCAACCACATGGTGGCTCACAACCATCCATAATGGGATCAGATGCTTTCTTCTGTTATGTCTGAAGACAGCTACAGTATATTCATACATAAAGTAAATAATTCTTTAAAAAAAATTAGGAGAGGCTGGAGAGAAGGCTCTGCTCTTCCAGAGGTTCTGAGTTCAATTCCCAGCAACTACATGATGGCTCACAACCATCTGTAATGGGATCCAATGCCTTTTTCTGGTGTGCATGAAGAGAAGAGGTACAACATACTCATATAAATAAAATAAATCTTAAAAACAAAAATAATGGTTTTAATTTAGGACTGTCCAGCAGGAAAGACAGTGTTAGAGTTCTAGAGTTGGCCAGAAACCCCTGACAAGCTGGAGTTACCCAACCAGGAGCAGTCTGGAGAATGGTAATGACTGAGAAATAAATAAAGAGAAAAAAAGATACTGAATATAGCTTCTGTTTGGAAAAAAGACTTAGCAATAAAAGTTAAAAAGCAGGCTACAAGAAATACCCCACAGCTGTAAAAATCTAAGAGGCAAATGATATGACCGGGTAAACTTCAAAATTATGCCAAGAAGCACACATTAAACAACCCAGTTTGTATGAAATTCTAGAATATTCTAAGAATAGAGGTCAGTGCTGGGAAAATTATAGTAGGGCTGCAGGAACTTTGTAGAGAGGGATAAAGTGCTTATATCTTAACTACAGTGGCAGTTACAATTGTCAAAGCTCACTGAACTGCATAGCTGAATGAGCTGTACATCAAAGACGATTTCTATAAAAACAGGCCATACATTAAATGGAAGACTTTCTGTTGTTTTGGAAACAGGATCTTACTACAGTCCTGGCCATACAGCCTGGACTGGACTGGAGTTTTGCATCACTCGTGTCTCTGCCTCAGGTGCTGTGATTACAGGTACCAGGCTGAGGTTAGCTGTGTGCTACCACTTTCTTTCTTTTTTAGTTCTCACACAGCTGACATTAGGTGCCCAACAGAATCAGAGCACTTGAAGCTCTAACTCTCAGGCCTCTTTTCCAAAGACTCTCAGGGCTAAGAAGCCTTCAGTAAGGGTGCGGCTGCAGTGGAAGGGCGCTGACTGTCAGACGGAGAGTTACTATGTTCACTGAGCCCAGACCAAGCAGACTGACACTCTTTCCAAAACACTACACTGAAAGAACAAAGAGCCATCCCTGTAGCCTCAAGGCCTTCGCTGTGAAACCAAAAGCTAACATCTGAATTCTGATGGAGTACCAAGATGCTCTCATCCAGGACCAAGAACATCAGAAAGGCACTGAGCTCTCCTAAGGGTCAAGATCATCATGGGTTATTTATTCTCATATCTCAGAGACTAGCAAGAGGAAGAATTTTAAAATGTAAAATTTAAAGCTACCAAGGATCCACACAGTAGTCAAGAGACAACTAATACAACCAGGTGAACTTCAAAAATATGCTGAATCAAAATTAAGACACAGGCACACATTATACAACCTCCCTTATATGAAATTCTAGAATGCAATTCCCATGCATTTGCCACTGAGGAACCATGTTAAATTAAAGCTCCTTTCTACTTCAGCTTAGAGATAAATCGGTTCCTCATCTTCGTTGGACTCCATTTGTAGTACCCACCTTTCCCTTTTTATGGCAGTCTATGAAACCAACAAGATCCCAAGACTCCCACGCTTGTCTTTAACTAATCAATTGCTCATCAGGGATTAATTCCACCACTCAGCTCAACCCTGGTTGGTGCTGATTTGGTTAAGTTATTGACTTGTGACTACAGCATTAGTTATAATAGTGCTTTTTAAACATTTTTAAAAAGCAGAAATATACATATATACTATGTCTCTTGAAGTAACTGCTAGTACTAACCTGAGCTAGTATTTAAGTGTAGTCATTTCCCTCATTCTTATCTTCCTTTTCCTACCTGAAATGCCTTGTACCACAATGTTCTCCACTCTCCTTAATTTCATAGTTACTCACACACTCAGCAAATGACCCAACAATTTCTAGGCAAATATAGGACATCTTTTTCTGTGTATTTCAAAACCTACATGTGTAGTTGTCATTGCTTCCTTTTCTATGTACTGTTAACACTATAAATAATAACATCCAGATCCGACCTATGCCTTCCCAATTTTTATTATTTGCCACACCCCCTATTCCACAACCAAAGAGAGAAAAGAAAAAAATCTTGTTTGATTTTACGACACGGGGTGAAAACCCAGGGCCTTGCTCCAGGCAGGCACTCTACTGTAGAGCCACACCCCAGTCCTTTGACCCTCTGCGATGCTATTGGTCTCTTTCCTTGCTTTGGCTCCCTCCTCTAGACACCAGCTCTCCCAGGATGCTTCCTCATATCCTTCTCTAGGCCTATGTTCACATGGAAAGCTGTTCTTACTGAGTCAAAGTTCCACCCACACTCTTAATGTCTGTGCGTAACAGCACAGCATTTAGCTAGGGACTGGATTTCCTATACTATTTCCCTGCATCTGACATACTAGCTAAAACAAAGCTGGCTACATATATTAGGGTCTCAAGCACAATTAATCTTACTTTTGAAACACCTTTGTTTGTACTATCTTTACCCCTTTACAATTTCCTATCATTAGTCTCTTTTTGTTTCTTTAGTGCTGTGTTTCTGCTGACATTGATCAGTCCTAAGAAAGAAGCACACCTAGTCTTTCCTTCATTCTTAAATGTACTGTACTTGCCTCCCATCACCCCTACTTCATTAGCACTGATTAGGACGCAAATGCTATCAATGACCTATGTTTTCTTGATGCCCTGTCTTTAGCGATGGCTGTGAGGCAGGAAACAGTACCTCGATGTTGGTTGCGTTCAGCTTCTCCTCCATGACTTGCTTGAGGATGATGAGTGAAGACTTGATGGCCTCCTTCAGAGTCATAGACTTCAAGAGAGATGAGCTGTTAGTTGAACATGATCCTTTCCTTCAACCCTCCCTGCATCTCTCTGAAGAAACAACTTAGCCGATATTAATAAACCTTACATCCTAATTTGTATAATGTACATTATGTAATAATGTAAATACTCGAGCATATAGAATATACTTAGAAGAAAAATGTCTTACTTTGAGCTACTAACCCTCATAAAGTAAATCATCTTGGAGAAAGAGGAGAAGGCTGTACATCCCTAGTATATATATATCTGAGTTCCATGATTTAGAGGATCATATGACCTGGCGAACAGCCTAAAAATACCCAAGTGACCTAAAAAGGCAATCCAATGATTCAGAAAATTCACTTTTCACTATTTCCCTGTCTTAGGGTTCCTATTGCTGTGATAAACACCAGAAGAAAAGCAATTTTGGGAGAAAGGGTTTATTCATCTTAGAACTCCCAGGTCACACTCCATCACTGAGAGAAGCCAAGGAAGGAATGGAAGCAGAGGCTATGGAGGAGTGCTGCTTGCTGGCTTGTTCCTCCTGGCTTGCTCAGTTTGTTATCTTATATACCCTAGAACCACCTGCACAGAGATGGCACCACTTGCAGTGAGCTAGAGCCTCCCATACTAATCATTAATCAAGAAAACATCCTACAGACGCCTGTAAGCAAATTTGATGAGATATTCTCTCATTTCAAATTCCTCTTCTCATATGGCTCTAACTTGCGTCAAGCTGACTACACACACGCACACACGGCACCAACTAACATTTAATTTTCTCCACATATGAAATCTACATCACAAGCAAACTGTATTTCATTGTGCTTTGTTTTGTTGCACTTAGCAAATACTGCAGGTCTGTGGCAACCTTATATTGAACAAGCTTACTGGTAACATTTTCTAAAAGCATAGGATTGTTTTGTGTCTCTGTTATTTCTGATTAATTCTCACAATAGTGTGATGATTACAATAGGTAACCATCTTTTCTCTCTTTTGTGTCTGTATTGTCAGGTATGTGCAGATGCATGGGTAGGGGTTGCACGTGCACTTATGTGGAAGTCAGAGGACAACTTGGCTGTTACTCCTCAGATAACTTTTTGAAATCAATCTCTCTCTGCCTGGAATTCACCAAGCAGGCTAGGCTGCCTACCAAGTCAACTCCAGTGATCCACCTGTCTCTGCCTACCCAGCACTGGGATTAAAAGCCTGTACTATAATGCCTGGCTGCCCTCTCCAGTTTTCAAGGTTTTTTATTTTTAATGATGTCAGTCTTCGTGTGGGCATGCATGCGAGCGCAGGTGCCCTCAGAGACCAAAGAAAGGTGTCAGATTCCCTAGAGCTGCCGTTACAGGTGACGTGGGTGCTGAGAACCGAACTCCAGTCCTCTGTGAGAGCAGTGTGTCCTCTTACCCACTGAAGCATATTTATAGCTCCCTTGGTTTCTGGGATCATGCTTATAAGAGAAGCTGTATACCAAGAAGATCCTGGAAACCTAGCAAGTCACCTGTGATACTATTGCTGTAATTGCTTGAGTGCCACAAGCCACAATAAAAGTGTCAACCTTAACAAATGTAGCAGACATCCTCACTGCTGTACTGCCCATCTTTTGGGGGAATTTTTCTACATTCCCAAGATACAATAATACTGACACGAGGTCAATTAGTAACTGTAATAACATCCCTAGATGTTATTACAGGTAAAAGGAAGAGTCCCATGCCTCCCACTTTAAATCAAAAACTGAAAATGATAAAGCTTAGTACAGTTTATCAAGATTTGAATTAGGCGGAAGGCTAGGCCTCTTATGCCAAATAGTTAAGCAAGCTGTGAAAAAGGAAAGCAAAGGAAAGCAAAGGCCCTTTCTTTTCTTTCTTTTTTTTTTTTGAGACAGGGTTTCTCTGTGTAGCCCTGGTTGTCCTATAACTCACTCCATAGACCAGGCTGGCCTTGAACTCAGAAATCCGCCTGTCTCTGCCTCCCAAGTGCTCAGATTAAAGGTGTGCGCTGCCGCCACCACCACACGGCTGTAAAGGCCCTTTTTAAAAACCAATTTTAACAGTGTACAGAGACAGAGTACAGCCTCATATACCTGTGCAAGTGGTCTTCAAGGGAGCCACAGTCCCAGCCCTCCTTTTCCTTTTTATATTACATAAGTTAGCTGATAACGCACAGAAAAGCCTGAGCATCAATCACATTTTGGAATGAGAATTCTGTGTGTAGACACTATCCAACACCTAATTTTTCACGAGAGCAACAGTTAATTGATGCCATAGACTCCCCTGTATCCCTTTAAGAAGCTGTCACAGCTACTCAACCCTTAATAGTCATCAACCCAAAGGTAAGATGCTCCATAGCAAAATAAGTACAATTTGCTTATAATTTTTAGTGGTTAAAAAAAAAAATCACAGTTAAATTATGAAAATCTTCAGACATAATGCTACTACTATACACTGTGGTGATGTAAATGAGCAATGTTCCCATGGATTCTGCTATCTGAGCCCTTGGTCCCCAGTTGGTGGTACTATCTGGGGAGGTATAGGAGGTGTGGCCTTGCGGAACCAAATATTCACTGGGGGCAGGCTTTGAGAGCTTAAGCCTCACCCTACTTCCGGTTTGTTCTCTCTTCTTTGTGCTTGCATTGAAGATGTGAGCTCTCAACTTCCTGCTCCTGGAGCCTTGCGTGCCGCTTGCTGCTATGCATTCCCATAATGATGGACTCTTATCCCTCTGGAGCCATAAGCCCAAATAAATTCTTCCTTCTATAGCCTTGGTCATGGCATTCTATCATAGTGATGGAAAAATACTAATACAGTCATATTAATAGTTATGAGTATAATAAAACCTAACTTGTGTATAGACTTGTTTATGTTAGGTGCCGATGTGAGCAGACATTCCCTATGTGACCCACCTAGGCAGAGCAGCCTTCAACCATAGCCATGAATTACAAAAACCTGAATCTTCCTATTCTAGAAAGGAAGTACCAATTGCTCACTTGCCTCAATAGCCACACCAGGCATTATCATCGGCTAAGTGAAGCTGTCAGCATCGAGGACAAACACTGTGCTGTAGTAGTCACATGGCACATTATTCAGCAAAAAAATAAAAACAAACCTAACAGTACAAGAAAGCTAGGCCTGGTGGCATACGCCTTTAATCCCAGAGCTAGGAAAGCAGAAGTAAGAGGATCTCCATGAGTTCGAGACCAGCCTGGTCTACCTAGCAAGTACCAGTCCATCTAGAACTACACAGAGAGACCCTGTCTCAGAAACTAAAAAAGATCAGTGGTAAAGATCAGTGTGTGAAGCCCAGGCTTCAATTGCAGCATAAACAACAACAACCAAAGTGACAAGCTGTATTAATTTCACTTATGAAAAGAACAAGAACACACAAAACTAAACTGGTAAATAGTTGCAAATGAGGAGAAAGATTAATAAGCACTTTGGCAGATAAATTGTATTCTGTGTCTTGTTTTAGGCTGTGATTCCAACATGGCATACAACTGTCAAAGCTTAGAACAAAACTCTTCAGGTCTATAGTTTTACTCACACAGAAGTTAAACACTGACTTTAAAAATAACGAGGGGAGCAGTGAGAATGGTTGATTACCTTGTGGTAAACTTCTTGCAAGGAGCTCTGGGCACCCTCAGAAGCAGAGCCAATTGCTCGAGCATCACACTGCACAAAGGTCCCAGATGGGTCCATGTGAAACCTGAAAGGACATCAATGCTTAAGAGGGCGTCTTATGCCACCAACGCCTCACTAAAAGAAGTGTAAGCATTTTACCCTGTAGCCAGGACATGCCACTGCAATACTGAGGCCCAGCCCCTGAACACTTTTTATTTTGAAAAAACACTTCTTTTAAAGGGTTCTGACTAATGATATACCCATCTGTGTACATATGGAAATGTTATAATAAACCTATTTTGTATGCTAAATAAAAAAATTCAAATTTAATATTAAAATTTAAATATGAAAACTAATTTTCTAAAAAAAAAAATTAATAAAATCATTAACTTCCTCAGGACCTTGGGTGAGAGAATGACAGGGTATACATAACCATGGCTCCTACGTATGAACACCTAAGATATCAACAGGAGAATGACCTAATGCCTATGTCAATCTCATTTGTGATACACCAATGTGAGAGTGAGGACCAGATGGTAACAGCAATAAGGTAACTTCTAATTCTTCAAAGAATCAGTGCTGGCTAGACAGAGGTTTCTTCATGGATCCTCAGAGTTGGTATAAACAGCACACAAACACTGGCTCAGAAGCCCTACGTTTTTATCAATTTTTGCTTCTTTCCTTTTATTTCTCATTCATTCATTCATTCATTCATTGGTTGGTTGTTTTTTGAGACAAGGTTTCTCTGTGTAGCCCTGGCTGGAATTGAACTCACATACATCCACCTGCCCCTGCCACCCAAGTTTCTTTCCCACCCCAAAGCAGGGGTGGGAAATGGTACTTACAGTTGGGGTCCTTTCTCGTCAACTCCTCCAAACAACAGCGCTACTCCAAAGGGGCGGGACTGGAACCAAAGAGAATCAATGTAGGAGAGGCCGCCATAATGACAGTCCTCAGAAACGTAGGCAGAGGACAAATGGCCTCAGTCCTACACAACAGCTAGCAGGCTTAGCACAAGCCTCAGAACTAACTCACCATGGCACCTGGATCTGCATCTTCTTCTCCAAACTGCAAAGCCAGATTGGACACA
The DNA here is from genome assembly GCF_008632895.1 of Mastomys coucha. Lineage (NCBI taxonomy): Eukaryota > Metazoa > Chordata > Mammalia > Rodentia > Muridae > Mastomys > Mastomys coucha. The sequence continues at coordinate 56,375,464 of NW_022196898.1, read as the reverse complement.
GCCTGGGTCACACTCTCGACTGTCATTGTCTCATTGTAGGTGAACCAGTGGTTCTATAAAAAGGGCAGAGAATGATACTGCTTCTTGGTAAGAAGGAAACTCACACCGACCATCACCTCATGCTCACACGCCTCTTTTGTTTGGGACAGGGTCTCACTGTATATCAGACCCAGAACTTACACTGCTCCCACCTCAGCCTCCCAAGAGTTAAGACAGATCACCTGCCCAGATCAACATGCTTTCTTAACACTAGCCACTGAGTGCTTAGGATTGTATCAGAAGAGGAACAGCTCTGACTGCCACATACTATGCATATGCCTAGGATCCCTGCTCTCAGGAGGACGGTGAGTTTAAGGCCAGTCTGAGCTGGTCACAGAAAGACCAGGTCTCATGAGGGAGCAGGGAAAAATGAAGAGGAGGACGACAGAGGGAAAGGGTGCACACAAGTGCACACAGATAAACTCTGGAAATAAGGATGACCTAGAGGCTGCTACATGTGCAAAATAGTAACACCTAAAAACAAAGCAGCAAGTTTAGTCTTTTCACAAGTGCCAATTTTCTTTAAGCACTCACCTTACTCAGTTAAGAGCCTATGTTAAATTATTCTTACTAAGTATAAAGGACAAACTCAGAAATAGTGTAAAAACTTCTACCTTGTGATTAGTTGTTTCCCTTATTAGCCTACTACAGTCAAAGCACAGTCAGTCAAGGATTTGTTAATGGGTTTTTGTTGTTTTATTAAAAAGCAAAAACCCAGCATTCCTAACCAGTACTTGTCACCTGGTACAAATCATTGCTTACCAGATGAGAACAATTTTATAAGCCCGCCAGAAAAGACAGCTGCAAGGACATTCTTTCTCTATGACCACATCCCTCTGTGATGGTCCCACAAACAGTCAATCAGGGATGCAGTGCATGCTTTATGTAAGGTAAGCCTAGAAGAAGCAAGAGGCTGCACACTCTATTGACCAGAGCTTGCTTTAAGTTGCAATGGCTGGAGAGCTAAATCCTAAGTCCCGAGGGTTTGAGCAGGGGAATGGACCCAACACTCCCAAGAGCCATGTCTAACATCATCACAGACATCTGCAACGTAGTCTAGGTAGCTCTGTCGTCACTAAACAACAAGTGCATGCATCACAATGAAAAGCAGAGAAGATGCAGATTTTACCTGTGTCTCCACTCTGGCCTTATCAATTAAAGTTTTAGCATCAGCAATTAGCCCACTCATGGCACAACCTGCAATATAAAAGCAACAGTGACCAATAAGCCAAACCTGTAGAACATTTCATCCACATCCACTAGGTAAATACCCTCCTGTCTCTACTCCTAGTCTACTGTGTAGACACAGATGTTCACCAATGTATTCATCATGATGATAGTAAACCCTCTAAAACTGTGAGCAAGCCAGAAGAAAAGTTCCTTCTCTTAAGTTGTCAGGTATCTAGTTACAGTGTAGAAAAAGTAACTAACACTCATGACCACTGAACCCAGACAAAACTTTTTCCTCCTTCACATCCTTACTGAGCACACACTGTGCACCACCACAGGTAAGACCATCAGTTCCTGGAAGACAAATACCATGCCTCCTTCTCTATATCCATGGGATCTAGCACAATCTTTTCTCTGTTTAGTGAAGTGATACTGACCTGCCTCCAAAAGACAGTTGAGCTGAGGTTCAGCAGACAACATTCCAATTGTAAGACCTGTTTGTCCAGCTATGGAAGGGATACTAAGCTCCCAGTTACCACAGCATTTAGCTCTTATGGCCTGAGCAGTTAATTATTTTGCAAATGTTGTAGTAACTGGGTTGAGTAGGTAAGAGAAGCAAATTTGTACAGCCAACTACAACACAAAGCTGCAATTGTAAAAGTATGTACCTTTTAAGCTACACTGTCAAGAGCGAAAGCAAGAAAATTATAGTAAAGACAAGAGAAAGGCAGAGAAATGCTCCAGGAGGAGAACAGTTAAGTCTCACACATAGGAACAGGCTGGTCTAGTCAAAGTTCATATGACTCCTTTAACACTCTGAACCTTACACATTCCAAAATCTTTGAGAATTACTTTTTTCTCAGTGGCTATTACAATTTTCCACACTATTTTGGCTCTAGCTAGCTTACTACCAAACATGCATGAATTAAGACACAGCCATCATAGGAAATAGCCAAAGATCCAATCTTTATGTATTTAAACACTGTATTTGCCAAAGATCAGGTTATAGTTCAGTGGCAGAGTGCTTGCCTAGCTTGTGAGAGTATCTTGGGTTCAATCCCAAGCACTACAAAAAGTAAATAGACGAAAAGACTTTCTGGTAGTATGTTAAGATAACTGAGTCCTGACGCTGCCTTCCACTGCCTAAATTTATGTACACTGGCCTCCTGCCTTGAACAGAATAGCAAATCAAAAGATAACTCATTTACTGTGTGAACCTCCCTCGGGTCACAGAAGATTAACTAACCCACACCAGACCCTAGAATAGCTTCCACTTATTATTTACCTATATGAGCATCAATCTCTACAATTTTCTCAATGCTGCTAGGCTCCATTAGTGGGGAGGTAATTCTCTTCTCCACAGCTAGACATACACCCTCTGATGTCTGGATGCCAATGGCCGTAGAACCAAGCTAAAACAAAGCAAAACAAAAACAAACACCATGCTGTGGTTATCACATACAGCTTAAAGAAATCCCTGCACACCTTCATAAGCAGAAACTCAGTTATCCATACATAGGATGCAGGAAGAACAGAGAGCACCTAATAAACACCACACTGGTCCCTTGAATAGCAAAGGCATTTCCTGAATCCTGTACTTGTGCTTACCTCCAACGAGCAAGGTTTGGTCCCCAGTCAAAAACGGGGTAATCCAATAAGGTCAGAACACATCTGAAAAATTATCTATGTTAACACTAGAACTAGGAGGAAGAACTCTAAAGTTCTAACCAGAGGTTTTTGTTTGTTTTCTTCTGGAACTGGTGGTTTTTACCTCTGCCATTTCTATTAGTCTGTCCAATAGTTATGTTCCCCAAACCCATGTCACCCTGGAAAAGAAAAGAGGAAAGGTGTAGGAACAGAATAGATGACCATCCTCACTAACCACAGGGAAATACTAACTTAATCCAAAGTCACTAGCAGTCCACAGTGTAGTAAAGTCACCTTTTCATCTCCGTGTCACCTACACACCTCATCACTATATACCCAACTGTCTGCAAAATGAAGACAATCCTGATAACTCCATACATAAAGAACATGGTGCCTACTACACAATAAACATGTGTTCCTGTTACATGCCCCCACTGCCCAACCGTCTCCTCATGTGTAGGCCAGGTTTGTCTCTGCCTCCTACGGCATGAGCCACACTTGGCTTCTTTGTCTCATCTTTAGACTCTTGCTCTGAATGTATGTTATTGATACGCCGAGGGGAAAAGTGTGATTTTTATTGTATTTCTCTCAAGAACTGATGCACTCTCTGTTGCCTTTAATTAAGAAACAAATGAGCTTCTCATAACCTAATGCTATCTTTCACCTTCAACTTTATTACTCACTACTAATTGACTAATCCCTTAGGTACAACTCAACGAAACTGTTCAAAGTATTACATTACTAGCAGCAACACTAGCACCCTTCCTGAAGCTGTCTCCTGTGGAATATACTCTCCTTCTACCTCTCCAAATTTATCATTTTAGTCATAAAGTCTCCTAAGACAATGCTTTACCCCTTGGACTCCCACTATATCTACTTATTTCTACACAACAATAACTCACCAACTGTGAACACTGATTAAACCTGTTATTGTAGAAAAAAGAAAAAGACCCGTAGAATTCCATAAATCTTTTTAAAAGTTTTAATTCATTTTTATTTATGTGTTACTCTGTGTGTATATTCCCTTGTGTGAAGATGCCTGCAGAGGCCAGAATAAGACGTCAGATCCTGAGGCCTAGAATTAGAGATTATGAGCCACCCAACATGAGTTCTGGGAACTGAACTCTGGAAGAGCAGTAACAACTCTTAACCAATGAGCCACTAATCCACGAATCCACAAAAAAGCATGTTTAACCTGTCTTTAGACTGAATGTGCTCAAAATATTTCTGATTTTTTAAAAAAATTTATTTAATGTATGTGAACACTCTATCTGCATGTACACCTGCATGCCAGAAGAGAGCATCAAAACCCATTACAGACAGTTGTAAGCTACCATGTGTTTGCTGGGAATTAAACTCAGGACCTCTGGAAGAGCAGCCATTGCTCTTTAACTGCTGAGCCATCTCTCTAGCCTCAGTCAAAATGTATCTGACAAAATACCTGACATGAAGCCACCTCAAAGGAAGAAGGGTTTATTTTGGCTTACAGACATAGTCCACCCCAATGGAGAAGGCATGGTGGCAGAAATGGGAAACTGCTGATCACACTGCACACATCGTCAGGAAGGACACAATGAGTGCTAGCGCTCAGCACGCTTTCTTTTTATGAAGTACAAGAGTAAAGCCCACAGACTGCTTCTGCCCTCAGTTAGGACAGGCCTTCCCATCACAATTAGCTGGAGGCTCACCTCCTCAGTGATTCTAGACCCTGTTAAGTTGATGATCAATATTAATGAGTACATCATGTTTCATGCATATATATTACTTTCAAATGCTCACAAAATGGCTCAACCATGAATGAACAGCTTTACTAACACAACTGCGACAAAAACTGTTATGTGTAAGCTATTTGAGAGGTTGCATTGACTATTCCCAATCCTCTAGGCAACTGTGGGTAAGCAGAGAACAGATAGGCAGAAATCTACTCTATAATGAAAACTGTGTAGATGATGCCTAACAATGCCTATGTTCTAAATATAAGGAGATAAAGGAATTGAGAGTGGGGCTGGAGAGATGGCTCAGCAGATCAGAGAACCTGCTGTTCTTGCAGAGGACCTGGATTCAGTTGGCAGCATCCAAATGCTGGATGGTACATAATCATATATAATTACCACTCCAACGGTTCCAGTGTCCTCTTCTTGCCTTTGAAGGTACTATACATGTGGTGCAAATATATGGGAGGAAAAACACCCATACTCATAAAAAAAAAAATTAATCTTCAAAAAAAAAATTCAAACTTAAAGTGCTGCCCCTGGAAAGTTGAAATGAGATGGTAAAGCCTAAGGGACTCTGTTTTTATTTCACAATTTATAGAGCCATTTTAATCTTTGATTCTAAAACTACATGTGAATGTCCTAAAAATTAAAGAAAAAGAAAAAAAAGGAAAAAAGAAATTTAAAACCATTGCCCAGAAAATTAAACCTAATTTTTAAAATTAAATTAAACCTAGTTCTCTAACTGCCATACTTTTTTAAAAATTGCACATAGATTGGACCCAGGGCTTCTCTTCTGCTGGGTAAACACTCCATTACTGAGATACATCTGCAGTTACCCACTTGGAATTATTTATTGAGGATCTTCAACTGAACAAGACAGAAACAATTCACATCTGCGTTTAATTTCATTTTTCTTTTCTTTTTTTCTTTTTTTTTGAGACAAGGTTTCTTGTGTAGCCCTGGAACTCACTTTGTAGACCAGGTTGGCTTCGAACTCAGAAATCCTCCTGCCTCTGGATTAAAGGCATGCGTCACCACTGCCTGGCTCACGTTTAATTTTTTTCTACTAAAGCAACTCTCAAATGGGGACTCTCTTTCCCACTACCAACATTCAACAAAGCCTGCAGACATTTTGCTTGTATAGAAGGGTAAGTGCTCCTGGCATCTAATGGGCCACCAGAAGCCCCACAGTTCAATCATATACAAAACCTGCTTTCACAATAAAAAACACTGTCAGTCTACTCAATTGGATTCCAATTTTCCAAAAGTCCAAAAAGTTCAACTGTTATAATGAAAAAGTAGTTGGTTAAAGGAATGTGAGAGTGTTTTCTTTTCTTTCTTTCTCTTTCTTTTCTTTGGGGGGGTTCAAAGAGAATATTTTCTAAAAGGATGGCTAAAATACTCCTTTTAGCAGTATGCAAAGCTGTTATGAAATATCCAAGACTATACTACTGGCTACTATACCTTGATAGCCTCAATGGCATATTCCACTTGAAATAATCTTCCTTCAGGAGAAAAAGTATTCACACCCCTGTAATTAAAAAACAATAAAAACTGTATTAGAAACTGTCAGAAGTATACAGCAAGCCTTTCATTCAGTCTTTTGGTGTACCAACTGTTTTCAAGGCGTACAAATCTGCCCAACATCCAAACCTGACCAAAGTTTTACCAAACTGAACAAATGAAACAGGTGACCTGAATCAATCTGGATGAATTCTGAGCCTGCCTACCAAATCCTTTGATAAATGTGTGCCCCAAAGCTATCACGCCATTTCCAAGAAAATGGACTCCCCCCTCTTCCATTATCTGCATTTGATGTTGCTATTTTTGTACTAGTTAAATGTATGTTTTTCTACCTAGTCGTATGAGATGGTATCATTGCATTAACAGCAGACTGAGATCCATAGAGTTACTAGAGCCTATACAGTTAGGCCAGACTACTTTACTAACTAAATTAAAGCGCCCCTCGTTTGCACTAGTGTTGCTGATCCCTGCAGAGAAGAGGCACAAACATACTGTTAGCTATAGAAGCTTTCAGCACACAATTATATTTTTTAAAAGTTTTTTAATACATTAATACAAATAACTGTAATCCTTAGCTCATGAATTCTAAACTTCACAACAGTATGCATATGCCACTGTTTTCAAATTTTGTTTAACCAAAACTTTCTTCAAAAGAAATTGTGTGTGAGAGATAGATCAAATAAATTGCTCAAAGTTACTCAGCATAAAAGAAGCAGAATCAGCCAGGCAGTGGTGGCGCACACCTTTAATCCCAGCACTTGGGAAGCAGAGGCACGTGGATTTCTGAGTTCAAGGCCAGCCTGGTCTACAGAGTGAGTTCCAGGACAGCCAGGCTATACAGAAAAATCCTGTCCCAAACAAAACAAAACAAAACAAAACAAAACAAAACAAACGAAGCAGAATCAGTTCAAGAAATCCTACTTAGACCAAGCTTTCAACTATTCTACTTGACTGTCTGAGAATTATTCTTACCACCCAGTTCATCATTCTCTCCTCAACCAACAGATCACTAAAGCCATTTAGAAGGAAGTTCAAGGTTCTAAAGCAAAGCTGAAAAGCTCATTCAAAGAAAAACTGCAGTCAGAAAATCTGAGATTGAGCTGGGGACCAGTTCAGTTGTGAAGATCTGGCTCTTGCCCACTAAGCATAAGCCCCAGGTTACATGCGCGCGCACACACAAGCACGCAAATCCCACCTATCCTGAGACTGATAACCAGATTCACCAATAGCTTTCAGGAAAAATAAGAAATGGTCCTGCCTTTGTGACAATTCAAGTAAAATGCAGAGAAATGAAAGAACCCTATAAATGTATGTGACTCTTTTTTTTTTTACCCTGATTTGGAGGCATCATCCTAGTAAGCTATCTTCATCCTCCCAAATTTCATTGCTTACTTGGGTTGCTGCATACAAACTAAAACCAATCATTCCAAATTTCTATTTCCAGTTTGACTTTTAACCAGTTAATCTACATTTAAAACAATTCCCCTTGAATAGCCCAATTACAACCAACATTCGACATTTTCCAATCTGAAATAGCCTTTTACATCTAGTCATTCTGAAAAATCAACTCATCTATCCCATTCCCATTATTTTAAACCTCCCAGCTTCTTGGTTCCTCCACAAAAGAATGTTCTGAATGATGACTCACTGCTCCCTACCTTCTCCTTTATCCTACCACATGCTAAGTCATTCTCACTCATATCAACTCCTCCTCCATGGTAACATCACTTCCATCCCCATGTCCTGTTACCCTTTACCTAACTATTGTAAAAGCCTCCTAACTGGTGCCAACTTGTTCGTCCAGTCAATCTTTATAAAAACAACTGTGATGAGGCAACTTCTTAAAGGAAACATTAGAGCCTGACACAGGGCTCCTGAGTGTAACTCCAGAACTCAGAATACTCAGGCAGAAAGGACTGTCACCAGTTGAAGGCCACTTAGCTCTAGGTCCCCCTGGGCGACAGATGATAGCTGGACCAGAGGCTCTTCCAGAAGATGCTGGTTGACTCCCAGTACTGACATCGTGGCTAAAACCCACCTGTCACTCCAGCTCTAGGAGATCCAACACCCTCGGGCCTCAAAGGACACCCTGCATGTACGGGTACACGGACAGTCACAACCCCTGCCACACATACACACAAAGACCAAGATGAAAAAGAAAGAAAACTGATAGCACACAGTGCCTACAGAGGGAGATCCAAATTCTAACAGTCTATGGAAGCCGTTAGAATCTATCACCATCCAGGTTTTTCCATAGCACCTACTAGTCCCATAATACTCATCATACATATGTGGTAATCAGCCTGGACTTTTTTCATATGTTATGCCTTTCCACTGGTCCTCCTTTGTTCATCCTTTATTATCTGTTGGTTCTCGTGGTCTTGGTTTATTAAAAATCTTACTTTGTCTGGACCTAGTTGAATTATTAGCTTCTTTGTGAAGTTCTCCCCAACCTCTAACAATGAATGGAACCTCTCATCGGAGCGTCCAGTGCTGACTTGGACCCCTCTACTAACATCAGTACCTTTCTGTCTCATATTACAGTTACTCTTGCAAACAGGTGAGTAGGGATCTTGATTCTGCTCACTGCTGTGAAACCAGCTCCCTCAACAGCACTCCTTGAAAGGAGCAAAAGCTCAAGAACATCAGCTAAATACAGGCCCGTGTTTTATTTAGTCTTAGCAGATACAAAAGAAAAAAAATCCACAAAGCAACTAATACATATAAATAAATGGGCAAAGTTCAATAAAGCCTTTGGGATGAGGATCACAATTTCCTCAACACTTTCTGACCTAAACATGACTCTCTTCAATGCTCTGGAAGCCAAGTGTTCACGACCATTTTACTTGACAACAGGAAATAGTTTTAAAACTTCACCTGTATTTTCTGAGTCAGCAAAAGGATTAAAAAAAAAAAGCCATTCCAGGTGCCACAATTTTGACAGGCTCAATATACACTCGCCAAGAAAAGTAATTTCCCAGGCTGTAACCTGGAACAAAGAAAATGTCTGCTTTCCCTAACTTTTAAAGGAACTCTGTGGTTTGCAAAACTGCTCAAAACAGAAACTGAAAGCTACAGTATCTACAGCATTTATGACAGCATTAGTTAGCAATTTCAAGACTTGAAAGTTTTTAGGTTGTCTGCTTTTCTAATAAAACAAATCACACAGCTTTGACTTTACAAAACATTTAGCTTTCAACACAACACTAAAATTAACTTGCTTTCAACTCCCCCCCCCCACTCCCGACCCCTTTGGTCAAATGGAATCAGCATATTAATACTCTTCTTAGAACCACTGTACATTCCAGTTCCTACAAAACCAATATATCCGAGCATAGCTGAAACTGCCTTCACGCTTTAAAAAAGATTAAATGTACATACAGCACAGCACAGATTCCTACAAACTCATTCGTCTCTGGTAGCTTTCTATTGAAGGAAACTCCTTTCACTTTCCTTTTTCTTAAGCAGTCATACTTAGGTGGAAAAGACGAACGTACGGCTGGTGACCCCCTAATCTACTCCAGGTTAAAAGGTCGGAGTCCGGACCCCTCTCCGCCGCCTGCCCCAAACAGCCCCAGGTCCTCGCTTCCGCGGGGAGTCAGGACTAGCGGTGACTCAGCGGGACAAGTGCAACGGTCTAGCTTGGGGAATCTCGCCGGGCGCTTCGGGTCCCGCCAGACTTAGGTTCTCCGGGCGCTCCATGACACTGCAGAACCCAGGCCGCGGCCCGGGCCCCAGGCCCGCCCACCCAATTCTCGACCCTGCTGCTTCCCGCCGTACGAACCTGTCGTACTCGGACCGAGTGAGGAACATGGCGAGGACAGGAGGAGGCGGCAGTGGTTACGCGGGGGTTTCCAAAGGCCACACGACTAAAAGCAGCACCCTAGTCAACCACACCGCCACAGCACCAAGGACCCCGCAGCAGTCTGCGCGTGCGCACGCGACCTTTTTGGCCCGCCCTCCCGTGCCACTCTCCTATTGGTTGATCGATACTCTCGCCGCGACGATTGGGCTAACAAGCTTCCTCACCGGACCTGGGTTAACAGGGAGGGCGGGACTAGAGCGCACTTCCGCTTTCCGTCACCTTCGGTTGCTACGGGCGCTGGGACTCGTGAGGCCAGTGGTGAGCGTGAACCTCGCGGAAGTGTGAGCACGCAGCGTTTTGGACAGCTGCAGGACTTGGACTGATCGCTGGGTTGTCGGGATCGTGACGTAAGTCTCGCCGGCTCGCGTAACTGCAGCCGGGGGACACCAGTCTCTTACTTTGCGCTCGCCTGCTCGTCGCTGTCTTCCCGGCTTTGTGGCAACCGGAACCAGCTTTGCCGAGGACTTTTTGACTTGGGGAGAGAGATGTGTGCTCCTCACTGCAGTCTGGACCAGCGTGCCCGGCGATTCTGCCAGCCGGGCTTGTTGAAAAAAAGTTTTAAGAGTTGATAAGTTCTAATCTGCAAGAGCGTTTTTCAGTTTCCTGCGTAGGTAAGATTATTTTACCAAGTCTTTTCTGGATTCGTACACATACCAACACCACCCTCGCTATCCCAGTTTTCAGACCCAAAGACCCAGAGTTCAGGACCCGAGATTTAGATTAGTCACTGCTTTTTCATAAAGAATAAGTACCTTCATTTGTGTGTGTGCTTCTTGTTTCTTGTTCCTAAGGGTGGAAGGGCAACTTGAGAGCTTTTTAGAAACATTGTAAATGAATCATTATATCAAAGAAAGATAGGAGGTTAAGAAATCGAGGAATGGGGCTGGCGAGATGGCTCAGCGGGTAAGAGCACTGACTGCTCTTCCAAAGGTCCTGAGTTCGGATTCCAGCAACCATATGGTGGCTCACAACCACACATAATGAGATCTGACGCCCTCTTCTGGTGAAGACAGCTACAGTGTATTACGCCGGAGCGTGCGGGGCCTGAGCGAGCAGAGGTTCTGAGTTCAATTTCCAGCAGCCACATGATGGCTCATGGTCATCTATACAGCTACAGTGTACTAATACACATAAAATAAATAAATAAGTCTTTAAAAAAGAAAAGAAAAGAAATTGAGGAATGTAACTCGGTGGTGATAGAGTACTTTGCCTTACTCTTGGCCGGGGTGGGGTTGTAAGGTGGTCAGAGTACAAAGTTTCAGGTAAGATTAATACCTAGTGGAGATATATTATATATCAGGATGACTAGAGTTAATATATTACACTTGAATTTTTTCTAAGAAGGTAGATTTTAATCACTACCAAAAAAGGCAAGAGGTAGTAAAAGTTATCTTAATCAAAATACATACATATATCAAAACATAATTCTGGTGGCTGGAGAGATAACTTAGCAGTTCAGAACACCTGGTTCCCTTCTAGATGCCCAAGTTCAGTTCTCAGCATCCTTATCAGGCTGCTCATAACCACTGTTTATTCTAGCTCTAGGGGATCCACTGCCTTTTTCTGGTCTCTGCTGGCACCTATATACATGTCACACATATCACACACACACACACAAATTTAAAAGTATTTTAAAAAGTACCATTCTGGGTTGGGTGTGATAGTGCCTTTAATCCCAGCACTCAGGAGGCAGGGGGTCTTTGTGAGTTCAGGGCCAGCCTGGTATACCTAGTGAGTTCCAGGCCAGCCAGGGCTATGAAGAGAGACCCTGTCTCAAAATTAATATTTTTAAACATTTTTTATATTGTAAAAAATTGCTGTTTGTCAATTATACCTTCATGAAGAAGAAGACAGGAGGGGGGGAAGAAGCCGCATAATGAGCCATATTTGTCTGAAAGGGAAATCTAGTTCTTTGTTTTGATTTTAGTGCAAGTACTTACTTTAGTCTACGCTGTCTTGAAACCATATAGCTTAGGTTGTCTAGAACTCCAGGCCATTTTCCTGTCTCAGCCTCCCACATTCTGGGGTTACAGGTTGGCAACACCAAATGCAACTCTAGCTGATTGTGGGAAAAAAAAAAAAAAGGAAAGCTTATTGTCTTGCAACCTCTGAGTTCAATTGTTCTCTGAGTTCAACCTCTGAGAAACCTTGTCCCAAAAAATAAAATGGGAAGTAATCAAGGAGGACACAGATGTGTCTTAAGCTGTATGTGCTCACACACACATATTTGCATCATTTTTTTTTTACTGTAGTACTTCACAGAATGTCTTCCTGTAGTTATTCAATAAATGGCTCCCTCGTGGACAGTTAAGCCAGATGTCCGTCCCTGGAAAATAATGAAGGAGCCAGAAGAAGACAGATGGAAAGCTTCTTATTGATGCATATCAGAAAAGGCAAGGATCAAGTCTGAACCCTGGGTCCTGAACCTTGGATCTTCAGGACTGAATCTCATATAGGGTGGTGGTAGATGTGTGAATCCAAGGAAGGCCTGGCAAAATAACTTTAACCATGTAGAAGTTTGGTTTGTATTCTTACTTCCTTATTGGCTGAAACCTATAAACGTGGAGACCAGGAATGTGATGTCTAGTGGTAAAAGGCACCTACCACCATCCTGAGAACCTAAGGTCCATCCCCAGGACCTACATGGTTAAAGGAGAGAACCAACTCCTGCAGATTTCCCTCTGACCTCTACACACATTTCCTTGTCTACTGGATACAACCTTGAGTCTCCAGGGAAGGGGACCCTCCACTGAAGAATTGCCTAAGTCAGACTGGCCCATAGCTGTGTCTACAGAACAGTGTGTAAGAGAGCTGGCCAAGCATGAGTTGAGAGTGAGCAAGCCTGCATTCCTTGTATGGTTCTGCTTCTACTTGCTTAAGTTTCTGTCCTGACTCTTCTCAGTGATCAACTGTGACCTGGAAATACAAACCAAATAAACCCTTTCCTTCCCAGGTTACCTTTGGTCATAGTGTCTCATCACTACAACAGAAAGCAAACTAGAATACATTCCATGGCACTTGTGTCCATACACATGCAAAATAAGTTAAAAATTAATTTTGAATTTTTTTTTAAAGATTTATTTACTTTATTTATTTGAGTGCACTATAGCTGTCTTCAGACACACCAGGAGAGGGCATCAGATCCCATTATAGATGGTTGTGAGCCACCATGTGGTTGCTGGGAGTTGAACTCAGGACCTCTGAAAGAACAGTCAGTACTCTTAACCACTGAGCCATCTCTCCAGACCCTGAAATTTGAATTAAAAAGAAAAAGAAAACCTACCAACATTTCTCAACAATATGCCAGGATGGCTGAAGCATCCTCTGTACTGTACACACCGCTGCCCCACAAAAAGCTATACAGAATCTCACCAGCCAGTGGTGGGACACACCTTTAATCCCAGCATTCAGAAGACAGAGGCAGGTGGATCTCTGAGTTCAAGGCCAGCCTGGTTTATTTATACAGTTACAGGATAGCCGGGGTTACATACAATCCTTGTCTTTGAAGAAAAGAGAGAGAGAAAAAAGGAAAAAAAAAAAACCCTAGTTTGAAATCATTAAAAAACCAACCAACCAATCTATAATTACCCAACTTGCAAATCTTTTTTACTATATGCAAAGTAGAAATTTTTACTTACTTTCTTTGTATGTGTATATGTGTTTGCTTGTTGTTGTTTTGAGACAGGGTTTCTCTGTGTAGTCCTAGCTGTCCTGGAGCTCACTCTGTAGAACAGGGTGGCCTCTGCCACGCTAGTGTTGATATTAAAGGTGTGCACCACCATGCCTGACAAAATTTTTACTTTAAATAGCTTCTGGAAAGTGTATTACTCCTCTAATAACTTTTTATAGAAACATACAGTAAAAAGGGAATGGGATATGTTTCTAAAATGTAGCCACAAAGAACACCTCAAACTTTGCATGGTGTTAACAAGGCAGAGAATGGGTACTCAGACAGATAATGGGAGGGTATAGAGTCTGCCTTCCACAGGTAATTTAAGACCTTGTGTCTGTTCTTAACAAGCCTGGTGGGGTACTCACCTGTAACCCCATCACTAGAAAGGCTGAGGAAGTTCAAGGCCAGCCTGCTCTACATAGCGAGTGGGCACTTCAGAACTGTATAGCAAGACTTAGTATCAAAAAATCAGACAAAAATTATCAAAAATTGGTTAAAGATAACGTACATAGCCTTTAAAAGAAAAGAAACTCTGATATTTTCTGCAAGTTGGATGTTTCTGCAAAGGCTGGGAGTATAGTTCACTGGTTGAGCACCTGCCTACTATGTATAAGGAAGGCCCTGGAGTTTGATCCCCAGCACTGCACAGAAGAGTTGCAGTGGTATGGGGGTGTGAGGTAAGAGAAAAGAAGTACTCAGTGTAGTGTGTGGGACCCCAACAGCCAAATACATGACTCTACCTATATGGTGTACCTAGAACTGTCAAGGGCATAGAAGGAACAGTAGTGACCAAGGGGTGGGAGGGATGGGGGGGCGGGGAGGAACTGAGTCATGATTTAATGCACACAGTTTTTTTCTAGTAGAAGAGTTCTAGAGATGGACTGTGGTGATGGAAATCCAACAACACAAATGTACTTAATGCCAGTAACACATGTTTAAACAATGTTCCATGGATAGATTCCATGGTATATAAAATTAAGAAAAAGGAGAATGATTGAAATGTGAGTTGTTTGAGACTCAGTACTTCACGTACCACCCAATCTGTCACAGAGACTCTTAGGTAGATTTATTGAGAAAGAAGAAAACTAAGACCTTACAAACATTCTAACCACACAGAGATTAATGTGTGTCTGGGTGTGATGGGTTTGAGGGTGCTGGTATCAAACCCAGGGCCCTGTGTCTGTTAAGGATGGCCTTTACTACCCAGCTACACTCCTAGTCCTGACTTGAAGTAAAGTGAGACATTTCAGTATTTCATATGGATACTTTTAATTTTTAAAGTATTTTAAAACAAAACAGAAGTTTGTTAGTACACTGGTTAGTTTTTGTCAGCTTGACACAACCAAGGATTATCTGGATAGATGAAACTTCAACTGAGAAAAATTCATCGATCAGACTGGCCTGTCAGTGAATCTAGTTGGGCATTTTCTTGATTAATGATTCATATGGGAAGGCCCAGTCTACTATGGGCAGTGCTTTCCCTGGGCTAGTGGTCCTGGGGTTTATAAAAAAGCAAAGTGAAGAGGCTCTACCTAGCAGCTGACAGATGCGGACACCCAGAGCTTAACAGTGGGACTTGGGGACTCTTATGGAGGAATTGGAGGAAGAATTGTGAGCCTAGGAGGGGATAGGAACTCTACAGGAAGACCAACAAAGTCAGCTAACCTGGACCCTTGGGACTCTCAGAGACTGAATCACCAACCAAAGAGAATACATGGGCTGGACCTAGGCCTCCTGGCACTTGTGGTACATATGCAGCTTGGTCTACATGGGGGTCCTAAAGAACTGTGGTGGGGAACCTATCCCCAAAGCTGTTGCCTGAATATGGGATAGGTTCTTCTAGCTGGGCTGGCTTGTCTAGCCTCAGCAGAAGAGGCTGTACCTAGCCTCTCAGAGATTTGATGTGCCAGAGTGGAAGGATACTCAAGGAGGTCTCCACTCACTCAGAGGAGAGGGCATGGGGAGGGAGGATTGTTAGAGGGGGTGTTAGGGAGGAGGCAATGAAAGGGATGTAAAGTGAGAAATAAATAATAAAAAGCAAACTGAGCAAGCCAATAAGTAGCACTTCACGTGGTTCCTGCTTCCATTCCTGCCTCTGGGTTCCTGCCTTGAGTTCCCACCCTGGCTTCCCATCATGAAATAAACCCTTTCTTCCCCAGTTTGCTTTTAGTCATGATGTTTTAACACAGTAATAGAAACCTAACTATGATAGTTAGATACAAGCTTTCTAAGAGAAATACTGCAAGATGAGATTGCTGTTGCTTCATGGAGAAGTGTCACTTAGACAAAAATAAAAATCCTACATTCATCCACAGACTGAGCTTTAAACATTCTGGTAACTTTTTGGACATTTTTGCAAAGAAAGCAAAGGGTTCCTTCATTGAAGGTTGTCATAACTATTTTAGATATACTATAATTTTTTCAAAAGCTATTTTTGATGATGGTTCTAAAACACTATAACCTCCCTTTTAGCCCATCAGTCACCAGAGGTAGTGTGAAAGAAAGAATTCAGGGGAAGGGGGGAGTGGACCTGTTTAGAAAGGTTCTTTGGAGCAACTCCCATCTGTGTTGTCTGGAAAATCAGCAGTTCAGTTCTCAGGTTAGCAGCGGCAGCTCGATCCACTTGAAAACACTTCATGGATACACCAGCAGGCAGTCCAGTAGAGTCGGGATAGCAAGCACAAAGCAGTGGCAGTGGCACTAATTAGGAATGGCCAAGCCCTCAGCACAAGTCAGCAGGAGGGACCCTGAGGGATGCCAGAAGTTCAGCCTTGTTCATTGTCTAGCAAGTCCTATTTATATCCCTCCAAACAGCATGTGTCCTCCTTGGTCTTGCCTCAGCACTTACATCTATCTCAGCTGGCATCACCCTGCCAATCAGCCCAAGTCTGAGGAAACTCAGCAAGAAACTGCAGCACAACACTAGAAGTTTTTTGGTGTGTTTTCTTTCGATGGAGTTCTGACAAATGCAGTTCAACTATGCAGTGTAAGGCAGACCAATACTTGTGTGTTGTTAGCAAAGAGTCTTTCATCACGTATCCTTTCACATGCTTGTTTTAGCGGAACGTCCTTTCACCTGTGTCTGCTTCACTTCAATATTTCTTCACGTTTACCCCAGCAAAACAACATCCCTCTGACTTTCCAAAGAACCCTTGAGTTTCCACTTCAAGATACAATATAGGATCTAAACTGTTACAGTAAAGCAAGACACTTTTCCAAGTATAGATTAGAAGCCTTGCCATTCCACTGGAAGTACATACTTTTCTGAAGCTGATTGCTCACTAAATATTAGAGAAAAACAGTTATTTGTTAATGACATAGAGGACCACTTGGTGTCAGATATTTCTGGGCAAAATGCAGGAAATATGTAGGGAATTTTTAAAGTGATTTCAAATCAATTGAAATCTCTTTGCTCTTCTTAAATATTATGTGCTGCAAATCCATCTGTCCACATTTATCTCTAGCAGCTACAATTTGTTATTTACATAATAAGACATTTTAAATTTGGCTGCCTCCCTATATGAGATATTTTTAACCTCAATGATTTTGTAGGAATATTTAAAAATAACTGCTTTAATGCAAGGATATTGGGAGTTTTATTTAGCTTTGATTATTGCAAATTTCTTCAGAAATAGCCATTGACACTCCTCACTGGTGACTGAGTGTAGCAGGAGAATTCACACAAACTTGTGGCTCCATGCTTTTGTGGCCATTGTTTGAAGACAAATCACTATCGCTTCTTTCATACAAGTCAGACTTGGATCATGGTCTGCAGGATCTTGCATTTTCTGTTCTCTTCCCTTTACTTTGTACATATATTTTCCACAGTATATGTAATAGGAGTTGTTATGAACTGAATTCTCCAAATTTAACCCTAGCCTTCAGTACCTCAGATGTGATTGTATTTGGATATATAACTTTTAAAACAGACTGTCTGACTAAGATCAGTGTTTGTGTGTAAGTCAGTGTTTGGGCGACTCCTGAACCCCAACAATAGTAAAAATGGCCATCTTACCAAAAGCAAGCTACAGAGTCAATGGAATTTCCATCAAAATTCCAACGCAGTTTTTTACAGACCTTAAGAGAACAATACTCAACTTCATATGGAAATACACACACACACACACACACACACACACACACACACACACACACGATAACTAAAGCAATCCTGGAATAATAAAAGAACTTCCATCATTTCAAGCTGTACTACAGAGCAATAGTAATAAAAACTGCATGGTATTGGCATAAAAACAGCCAGGTTGATCAATGGGATCAAATTAAAGACCCAGAAATAATCCCACACACTTACAGACTACAAAACTATACAATGAAAAAAAGTATCTTCAACAAATGGTGCTGGTGTAACTGGATGTCTGCACACAGAAAAAATGCTAATAGATCCATGTTTATCATCTTGTACAAAACTCAAGTCCAAGTGGATAAAAGACCTCAACATAGAACCAGAAACACTAAATCTGATAGAGGAGAAAATGGGAAATAGCTTTGAATGCATTGGGACAGAAATCAACTTCCTGAGCAGAATATCCACAGCTCAAACACTAAGATCAACAATTAATAAATGGGACCTCATGAAACTAAAAAGCTTCTGTAAGGTAAAGGATACTGTTAATAAACCAAAAAATGGCAGCCTACAGAATGGTTTTATGTTGAGGGGAGAGGGAAAGGTACTGGGAGGAGGGGGTGGGGAACTGTGATTGAGATGTAAAGTAAATAAGTAAATTAATAAAAAACATTTCAGTTGAATGACTGTTTTGAGCTGGGCAGTGGTGGCGCACGCCTTTAATCCCAGCACTTGGGAGGCAGAGGCAGGTGGATTCCTGAGTTCGAGGTCAGCCTGGTCTACAAAGTGAGTTCCAGGACAGTCAGGGCTACACAGAGAAACCCTGTCTTGAAAAACAAACAAACAAGACAAAACAAAACAAAAGAATGACTGTTTTTGTCCTGCTAGGTAAAGAGGACACCATGCTAAGCAGTGTAGGAAGATGAGTGGTCCCTAGCACAAGGTGATAACTCACCTGGAAAATATTCCAGTAGAGGGAAAAGCCCTTGTAAGTATATTTCAGGAATTTGAAATACATTGGAAGGCAGTACTTACAAGGACAGTGAGCTTATCTTGCTACTGCTAACCAGGCTCTGACGAGGAATAATGGGAAAACTAGTCTCCTTTGGTGAACGACCAAGTTTGGAAGACTGAGGAACTTTTTTCCTATTTATTCACTTTCCATGCCGACTGCACCCCCCTCCTCCCAGTACTCCCTTCACAGGACCCCTCCACCTACCCCTCTCCTTCACCTTTGAGAAGGGGAAGCCCCCTGCCCCAGGTACCAACCTACTCTGGCACCTCAAGTCACTGCAGGACTAGGTACATCCTCTCCCATTCTAGACACACAAGGCCACCCAGTTCAGGAAACAGGATCCACAGGCAGGCAACAGAGTCAGGGTAGGACCCCACTCCAGTTGGTCATAAAGACCAAGCTACACATCTGTTACATATGTGAGTGGGGGGCTAGCTCCAGCCCTTGTATGCTCTTTGGTTGGTGGTTCAGTCTCTGGGAACACACAAGGGTCTAGGTTAGTTGACTCGGTTGGTCTTCCTGTGGAGTCCCTAGCCCCTCTTAAGTAGAAACTCTTACGTAGCTCTTAAGGATAAAAGAGCTTGTAAAAAAAATTATCCTTGTAAATAAATTATCCTTGTAATTGAAGAGATGAGACAGATGAGCCACAGACTCAAGATATGATAGTCACAGAGCTTCAGACATAATCTGCAGCTAAAGCAGGTTAGACGTCCATTTGAAAAAGCCAGAGACCCTGAGACAATGGCTAGGATGCCTAGGTGGGCATCCTTAGGAATATTTGCTCTTCAGGTCCCTGTATACTTCCAAAGATGGCAGAAATTGTCTGCTTCTCTAAAACAGCCATAGTAAGGATGACTACAGAGTCACTCTCCCACAAATAAAAGCCACAGGAGTTGTCCCTCCCTCCTCTCCTGGCTGCCAGACCAATAGCCAAACGCAAGTAAAACCCAGCAGGGACCTGACACAGGAGATTTTCTACCAAGGAGCTATGTGAGTTAACTAATGTGCAGAAAACAAGGGAATGTTCCAGAATTTTGAGGTCCTTTGATCAAAAAGGCTGGGAATTAAAACTTGATAATCAAGATTCATTAACTTGGGGCTAGAGAGATGGCTCAGCGGTTAAGAGCACTGACTCATCTTCCAGAGGTCCTAAGTTCAATTCCCAGCAACCACATGGTGGCTCACAACCATCTGTAATGGGATCTGATGCCCTCTTCTGGTGTATCTGAATACAGCTACAGTGTACTCATATACATAAAATAAATTAATTAATTAAAAATATTAATTGACTTGCGGGCATTTCTTCATACATAGGATTTAATATTCTAACAAGGATAATGAAATGAAAGTCACTAGTAGATTTGTCATAGAAGCCTAGAGAAATTATGATCAATGCCAAACAAAGTAGAAATGTTTTTGAGTTTCCCTACATGATAGTTTGTATATACTCAGTCTAGGGAGTGGTACAATTACAAGGTGTGGTCCTGTTGGAGTAGGTGTATCACTGTGGATGTGGGCCTAAGACCATCCTAGCTGCCCGGAAGCAAATATTCTCCTAGCAGCCTTCAGATGAAGATGTAGAACTCTCAGCTCCTCCTGCAGCATGCCTACCTGGATGCTGCCATGTTCCCGATTTGATGATAATGGACTGAATCTCTGAACCTGTATGCCAGCCCCAATTAAACATTGTCCTTATCAACGTTGCCTTGCTCATGGTGTCTGTTCACAGCAATGAAACCCTAAGACACCTCACAAAGGAATAAATAGAAACATAGGAGAGTTCGCTGTGCAGGAATCAGTACTTTACCTGAGACCAGATCATTGTTTCATAGAAGAGTCCAAAAGAAACCTCTTTGCCAAGGCCACTAAAAATGTCCTGGTAAGAGGGACATCACTATCACTAAGTTCTCTGCTGTACTAGGCTGATAACGGGGAACCCCTGACAGAGCTGGAATTCATGTATAATTATGGGAGTGGTGTCACCCACTGTCCATGTTATGGAGGGCAGATGGTGCTGTTCACTCACCAGATTCCATGAGGTCCAGAAAGACCAGCAAGATCTGGCAAGAGAAACAAAGCAGAAATGTCCAAGTTATCCTACTGTCTGTTAGAGATATCATCCCCATTTTGGCCATATTTTCCAGAAGTTTTTTTATACTGGAGGTGTCAGAGATGTGAAAAGATGCACTTTGAAGTTTGTGGTGCCTACTGTTGTGTTAATTTGACTGGGCCACTGAGTTCCCAGGTATTCAATTAAATACTATTCGAGGAGTGTCTGTGAGGGTGTTTCTGAATAAGATTAACATTTGTATTGGTACACTCAGGAAAGCACATTGCCTTCCCTCTGATGAGCCTTCCCACCTTTCCACCATCAATGGAAAACCTGAATAGAACAAAAAGGCTGATAAGAGGAGCCCCAACCTGGCTGCGTAAGGTGAGACATTGCCTTTTCTGGCCTTTAGGTTTGAATTGAAACATCAGCTCTTCTCGGTTCTCAGGATCTCCAGCTTTCAGACTCAGAGTTAAGCCATTGACCCTCCCAGTTCTTGTGCATTTAGACTGGAGTCAATTAGACACTGCTTCTCTTGGGTCTTGATTTTGTGGACTATAAATTTAAGGATTTGTCAGCTCCCATAATTATGTGAGGCAATTTTTTCCTCAACCTCCATCTCTCCCTCTCCCTCTCCCTTTGTCTCTTGAGAGGCTGTCTTAGTAGGCAGGCACAAAGACAGGGGAAAGAGGCCCAAAGTAGATTAATGTATGCTTCACTTAACATTTAAGATGGCCAAGATCTGGGTTAACCTCTCTTAGGCATTTGTTAGAGTAATGAAAACATAATGACATTGGAGAGCACCCCTGGACCCTAATATGGCGCTACTCCTCAAGAAGATCATCTGGCCATATCTCTGACGAGTACTAAATTGAGTTGCTTTCTGGAGTGGACAGTGACCCCTTCTCACAGTGGTCATCGCCGGTTCTGAGTGTTGGTTTTCTTTTCCTACTCACAGATCTTCAAAGAACTGTTGCTGTGACTCTGTCTGGGAGCTCACGGTATACACAATCCACAAGCATAGGATACTGTGAAGCAGATTTTTGCTTTAGGATAAAAAAGTTGTGATACAAGAGTTGGGCCCATGGAATTCACTGATCATGCTACACAATGCAGGAGCCTTCTCTCATAGAGAGCTAGAGTGATTTTATGATGGTCAAAGTGAAGAGCTGCTCAGAGGCAAGTCTGAAAGAATTCAGGATGTGTAATACATAATATGACCCTAGTGAGAAGAGGAGACATGCCTGGTGACCAAAGACTGGAAGCAGGCCCACTTACCTTTCCTAACAGTGACCCACTATTTCCAATATCCCATATCTGGGATTGGCAGGACCAGTCCCCCTCCTAATTAGGATACACAGCAAGTATCCACTTGAGCTACAAGCAGTGCTTGTACCCAGTGCTGGGGCATTCTAAACTTCTTAAGTCCAGAGACCAGTTAGTAAAAAGTGGTGTCACTGTCATTGACAGAAGTAGTTGACTCTGAGCAGCAGGAGGATACAGGCCTGCTCAAAGCCCAGGTGAAACGTGTAGATGTCTTCCATTATTCCTACAGCCCATTGTAACTTAGGGAACACATGGAGAAAATCTGACTAGAGAAGATTGGATTTGTCACGAGTTAAGATTTGGATCATATCACCACCTACTTCACCAAGACCTGCTTGTGATACTAAGGGTGGTACTAAGGGTGAGGGGAATCTAGAGTGGGTCACACATGCTGGGCAATGGTGGCATATGCCTTCAATCCCAGCACTTGGTAAGCAGAAGCTGGAGGATCTCTGTGAGTTCAAAGCCAACCTGGTCCTTTTTTTTTATTATTATTATTAGTATATAATAGAGTTTATTTAGGGCATGGGGAGGGGAGTTAAGAGGGTAGCAGAGAAGAAGAGAGTAGAGAAGTAGGGGATGGCCATGACCACGTGGAGAGAGGGAGAAGGGAATGGGGAGAGAGGGGAAACAAAGGGACAAGAGGCAAGGTAGAGAAGCAGGAGTAAGAGCCAACCTGATCTTCAGAACAAGCTTCAGAACAGCCAGGGCTACCCAGACAAATGCTGTCTCTAAAAACCAAAATCAAGACAACAACAACAAAACCAAAAAAAAAAAAAAAAAAAAAAAAAAAAAAAAAAAAAAAAAAAAAAAAAAAAAAAAAAAAAAAAAAAAGCAAGCAAACAAACAAAGAGAAAGAGAATAGGGTGGGTCATAGAGGAGAGAAAAGTTGTGTCCTTTGAGATCAATTGTTATAGTTAATATTGCTATCTTTGCTCTAGAAGTCTCCATGGAAAAGTCTTTCAAAACCTGTGTGGAGTAGATCTGTGGGTGGAGACTGTGGTGCTTAGGAAAACAGTCCTTTCAGATGCCCAGAGTGGGATCACTGGTGGATCATTTACCCAGATGCTCACTTTCAGGGTCCACTGTGTTTACAACAGAGACCATGCCTCCTATGCGTTATTACACTAGCCAATGACCAAGCATGCTAGAGTACAAGGTAGGCTCATTGTGGTAAGACTTAGGGCTCAACTAATGTTTTAACTTGGCTAGGGTGGTTAGAGAGATCCTTGAAGAAAGTGGTAGCAATTTCTGTATTTTAATGTAATATGTTATTGTTTCCTTGAGAATTTTCTGAAATGTATTCTTGATCACATTCAACCCTGTCCCTCCTCCAACTCCTCCCAGGCCCACCCCCTTTTCCCATTCTCCCAGCCCCATATCTTTTTTGTTAGTAACTGCCTGGTCCAATTTGCGATGCTAATATGCTCACAGATAAAAGGGCCTCTACTGTAGCATGGTCAACCTACCCTAGAAGCATCAACTGTCCATAAGTCCTCAGTCAAAGGTAGGAGCTCATGGGCTCTCCCTCCCTCCTAGGAGCAGCAGGTTTAATGCACACAAAATAAAAGAAGTAGGGCCAGCCAGATGGCTCAGTGAGTCAATGCACTTGCCAGGCAAGCCTGATGACCAGAGTTTGATCCTCAGAACCTCCAATGGGAAGAGCAAACTCCCCAAAGCCATTCTCTGTCCTGCACATACTCTGTAGCACATGCCCACTCACTCATAGACACACATGATGATAATAAATAAAAACATTTAAAAAAACCAAGGAAATAAAAACCAAGGAAATAGAAAAACACATCAACATGTTTATTTATTAAATATGTCAGAGAAACAAAAGCCAAAACTTAATAATCTTCTAAGATAATAAGGAATAAGAATAAATTATGAAGACAAATGAAGAGAAAATGAAAAAAATATTAATAATAGCAATAAACGAAGTGACATCACTATAGGTCCTATAGACATTAAAACCTAAGAGGATACTATAGATAACTTTGTGTCGATTTGACAATTCACATGAAATGAGAAATGTATTACAAAACAAAACTTATCAGGACCGACACCAGAATAAACAAAAAATTTTATATTCTAAAAGAACTGAATTCATAATTTAAACCATCCTACAAAGAAAACTCCAGATGGCTTCACTGGTGAATTCTTTCCAACATATACACTGCTTTTAGAAAGACATAAAAGACATATTCCCACTTTGCAATGTTTGTATATTACTCTATCTGTGGCTGCATAGCTCTCATTCCCATGCATCATTTATTGAGCACATCTATGTTCAGGTAGTCTATGTTAATGGTAAGCATCTTAGATACATTGGTGAACATGGGTTTTAGGGGGGATGGGAGGAGGATCTTATTTGAAGAAGTAGATACATAAATGCAATGAAGTAAGTGCTAATAAAGATATGTATAAGGCAGTATGACAGATGGAGATGAAATCCACGGACGGGAAGACTTTGCAGGGTGGAGGAGGGACAGAATGGACGACAATATGTCTTGTGGTACAGGCATTAAAACTCTGGAAAATAGATGTTTCTTCAAGTTTTTTGTCCTCTATCTTTGCCCCCTTTCCCCTAACCCTTAAAAAATTTTTTTTAAAAAAATTAAAACTCTTTCCTTGGTTTCCATGTTTTATACATTCTTTCTAAATGGTTTAATCCATTTGCACACAGGCTTTGTCTGATGCAAAGCCTACACCTCCAACCTATACCTCTATGGAGCTTGCATCTGCTTAAGGACTTTGCCTCCACACTGACCCTCCTCTCAAATCAGCAGCATTTCCCCCTTCTTGCTAAAGCCCTCCCCTGGTGGCTGGTGACCACCAGTTTGCACGGTTTCTCTGCTTCCCTTCATATAGTGAAATGCCTCCCTTCCTTTCTGCTGTGTTCTCTACTCCAGTGAAGCTTGCACACAATTGCTCTTCTGAGATTGTTCTCTTCCGGGTCACAAGTTGTCTTCATGCTGTCTACCCAGTTCTCACTTACTTGACATAAATAGCAGCTGACGTGATGGCCACACCTTTCTTAAATGACATCCTTGACTCCCATCGTCTTTTGACTTTCTTCTCATCTTACCAGCCCCTCTTTCTCAAATTCTTCATTAGATCCCTACTTTTCCCTTAACTTTTAAGAATTTGGAATGTTTTAGTCTTCTGCTCTTGAACTACTACTTTTTTTTTAATTATTTCCTTTTACTTATGTGTGTGATGATGTTGCCTATAATATGTGTATGTGCACCACACACATACTTGGTGTCTGTGGAGGTCCAGAGAGAACTTCAGATGCCCTGGAACTGGAGTTACAGATGATTGTGGGCCTCAAGTTGGATGCTGGGTACTGAACCTGGGTTCTCTGCAAAACCAGCCAGTGCTTTTAACCAATGAACCATTCATCTCTCCAGCCTAATACTTAATTTTTATATTTATTTCCTAGAAAAGTATCATTTATAGATGGTGCAGTAGTTAAGAGCACACACTGATCTTGCAGAAAACCTGTTTGGTTTCAAGACTTATGTCCTGAAACTCCAGCTCCAGGAGATCCAGAGCCTTCTTAACTCCTGGGTTACCTGCACCCACATGTGTGTGGCCACACACAGAGACATACAAATACACATGATTAAAAACAGCAACAAACCAGGAGTGGTAGTACATGCCCTTACTCCCAGCACTTAGGAGGCAGAGACAGGTAGATGTCTGTGAGTTCAAGACCAGCCTGATGTACATAGAAAGTTCCAGACTAGCCAGGGCTATATACATCAAGACCCCCATCTCAAAAATAAATAAATAAAAATGAGGTAGGCATGGTGGCACATAGTTTAAATTCTGGTACTTAGGAGGCAGAGGCAGGTGGATTTCCGAGAGTGTGAGGCTGCCTTATCTACAAAGTGATTTTTTTTTTAGGCTGTCTAGAACTGTATATTGAGACCCTGCCTAGAAGAGAAGCATTTATATGTCATTGATTCTAAGAGTGTTGTGTCTCCAACCTCAGCCTTTCTTTCCCTTGAAACTCCACTCATCTTCACCGGCCACTGTCCATGGATGCCCTGACTTTGCCAAACTAAAGATATCCAAGACCGAATTTCGGGGGCTAGAGGGATGGTTTAGCAGTTAAGAGCTCTTATTGCTTTTGTAGAGGGAAGACACCCAGCATGTGGTTCCTACCTTCCTGTAATTCCAGCTCCAGGGGATCCAAATGTTCTTTTCTCTCCTGGGCAACAGAGACAGATGGAGCTGGTGCTGGCTTCCTTAGGCACCTGCATATAGGTGCACACACATATACACCCACAAAAATGTAAATAAATAATATATTCTTAAACCCTTAGCTTCAATTTCCTGATGCTCAAACCTTATTCTCTTGCTCATCTCTTATCTCAGTAATGGTGATGGTCACTGTTCCTTGTCAAGTTGACTGGCTTTAGAATGACTTAGGAGACAGCCTCTTGGTATGTCTGTAAGAGGAAAGGCAGCTGAGCAGTAACAGTCATCTGTCTTTGTTTTCTAACTATGGACACAATGTGACCAGCCACCTCATGCTCCTGACACCAAGCTACAGCCACTCTTTTCACCATATATTTCCTACTTTTTCTATTCATACTACCTTCATCATGAGTCCAACCTGAGCCATCATAGTCTTTCAGTTAGATCTCTTATTTTAAAGAAAAAGTGTGTGTGCACATGTGTGTGAGGGTGGGTGCACTCACCTGTGTAGACATGTGTAAAGCCAGAATGTCTTTTTCTTGTTTAAGAAATACTTTTTTTTTGTTTAAAGATTTATTTATTTTACACGGAAGTATTCTACCTGCATGTACAACTGCATGCCAGAAGAGGGCATCAGAACTGGGAATTGAATGCTGGGAATTGAACTCAGGACCTCTGAAAGAGCAGCCAGTACTCTTGCCGCTGAGCCAGCTCTCCAGTCCCCCAGAATGCCATTGTTGTTGTTGTTGTCATTCCTCTTCTTCTCTTCCTCCTCCTTCTCCTCCTCTTCTTCTTCCACCTTCTAGATTTGTTTATTTATTATGTACACAGCATTCTGCCTGCATGTATGCCTGCAGAACAGAAGAGGCACCAGTTCTCATTACAGATGGTTATGAGTCACTATGTGGTTGCTGGGAATTGAGCTCAGGACTTCTGGAATAGCAGCCAATGCTCTTAACCTCTGAGCCATCTCTCCAGCCCCAGAACTTTCTTTTTCTGGACTGGCTGGCCAGAGGCCCCTCAGGACTTTCTACCCCAAGCCCTGAGGTCTGGGGTTACAGGCATGAACCACTGCACCTGCTTTATAGGTGGGTTCTAGGATTCTAAAGCCTTTGTGCTTTTACAGCAGGCTCTTTTCCCACTGAACTGTCTTCTATAGCCTTTCTTTCTCACTAAAACCTTCTTTTACCCTTCATCCAGTGTAGTCTACAGGACATGAGGAGGTGCCATTCCTCTCTTCAAACTTTTCTTTGCATCACACTTTGCCTCAGGTTCCTACAGTTCTGATAAAACATCATGAGCAAAAGCAACTTGAGGAAGAAGGGGGTTATTTTAGCTTATAATTGTAGT
This sequence comes from Mastomys coucha, assembly GCF_008632895.1. Classification (NCBI taxonomy): domain Eukaryota; kingdom Metazoa; phylum Chordata; class Mammalia; order Rodentia; family Muridae; genus Mastomys; species Mastomys coucha. The sequence continues at coordinate 56,347,794 of NW_022196898.1, read as the reverse complement.
CTATCACAGAGGGAAGACAAGGCAAGCATTAAAGCAGAAACCACGCAGGAGTGCTGGCTTGCTCTTCAAGCCTGCTTTCTTACACCGCCAGCATTATCTGCATAGGCATATCACTGCACTTGGTAGTCTGGGCTCTCCCACATCAGTTGTCATTATTTTCTCAGTTGAAGTTCACTTTTTTCGGATGACCCCAGACTATGTCAAATTGACAAAAACAAAACAAAAGCAAAGCAAAAACAAACAAACAAAAACAACAAAAACAACTTGCCAGCACAACTTCCATGACCCAACCTCTTGCTATGTTATGACTCTCCTAGTCTCTGGGCTTCAGTTACCACGGTTTCATTTGTTCTCAGCCACGTGGTAGGCTCACTGCTGGGTCTCTATACTGACTCTTCACTCTGCTGGAAAGACCCTTCCTCCCAATATCCACATGGCTCATTTCCTCATTTCATTTAAGTTTCTACTGAAGTGTCACTTCTCTTGGTGAATCATCCTATCTAAAATAACTATTCCATTTGCTATGCTTTTACTTTGCTCTATATATTTTGTTTCGTTCTTGAGTTAAGGTCTTATGTATCCCAGACTGGCCTAGGACTTGCCAAGTAGCTCAGTCTGGCTTTGAACTCATGATCCTCTTTCCTTGCATCCCAGCATTTTCTGCTCTATTTCTAACTTCATAACAGCATAGGCTTACCTTACATGCACACTTACTTATTGGATACTATGAGGATGTGACTACTAGCCTTGAGCTGCACATAACCAAGTTCTGCTTACTCTACCTCTCAAAATTTTCTTTATCCATATCCTCTCCATTCCCACAATCTCCACCTCAACTCAGTTGTGATCACTTGCTTGGACTACTTTGGTACTCTACCCCCGAGCCCCACTACTACTGCAATGTAATAGCATTCTAGCTGATGTCTGTTTATATCTGTTCTCTACATGAAACCATTTTGTGAGAGACCCCTGTCTTTGCATATTAGGCAAAATAAGCCTCTTACCACAGTATGCAAACCATTTCTAATGGCATCTCCTATTGTCGTAGTTAGGATTTCTATTGCTGTGAGGAGATACTGTGACTACGACAGCCCTTAAAGGACAACATTTATCTGGGGCTGGCTTACAGTTTCTGAGGTTCAGTCCATTATCATCATGTCAGGAGTATGGTGGTGTGCAGGCAGACATATTGTTGGAGGAGGAGCTGAGAGTTCTACTTCTACAGGTATCAAAAAGACAGATTGCCACACTGGTGGCTTGAGCATTTGAACCCTCAAAGGCCACTTTCAGTGACACACTTCCTCCAACAAGGCCACACCTCTTACTAGTGCCAGTCTCTGTGAACCTATGGGGGCCATTTTCTTTCAAACCACCACACTCACTCAGCTCCTCCTCCACCTACTCTGCAGGGATGCACAAGGCTTGTATCCTTTCTGTTTCTTGCCTCTATCCTGGGACATGCTCCTGCTTCTACTTCAGTTCCCTTTCCTGGCTCACAGAGATCTATTTCCTCCTCTGGTGATGCTTCTATTGCATTTTTCGTAATGTACTTATTTTTTTTCCCCAGGGGAGAGGCTACAAATATATGAGTTCATGAAGAGGAGAAACCTTCTGTATACTCAAAGAACAGCTCTTGTAAGTGGAGATAGGAAGATGGTACAGAATGTTCAAAGAATAAGGGGTTGTACGGATGGATATTGTGAGGCTCAGAGGAGCTTGACACATTGAGCGAATAGAGAAATCAGTTGTGTCTATAGCCTGGTAAACACAGGGGAAACCGCAGAATGGACTGGAAAGACTGAGTTGAAATCACAGGATTCTTGTTGAAAGATTTTATGTAAGACAATATCAAGATAACAATTCCTTTAAAATGTCATTATCAGATAACAAGTCAGGAGCAGGAATAGAGTGGTGGCTCTGAAGTTAAAAGCACTGGCTTCTCTTGCAGATGACCTGGCTTGGCTTTTCAGCACATAACCATCTGTAACCCCAGTTCCAAGGAACCTGATGCTCTATTCTGGCATGCGTGGTCACTGGGCACACACATTTCACACATGCACAGACATACATGCAAAGCATACACACGCATTTTTTTAAAAATATGTTTTTGATGTGGTGGTGTACATCTGTATTTCTTACACTCAGTAAGTAAAAGCAAGATGATCTAGTGTTTAAGGTCCTCTTCAGCTACCTATCCAATTGAGCCACATGAGACTATCCCAAACCAAAAAACAGACAGACAGATGGTCCTCATGGGTTTGGTGAGTCACACCTGGAAATCTCAGCAGGTGGGAGGCTGAGGTGAGAGAATGCTGTAAGTTTGAGGCCTTACGTAGCAAGTTCTAGGCCAGCCAGGCAAGGCTCTATCTCAAAACACACACTACACAGGGCCAGCAAGGTGGCTTAGCTGATAAAGGCACTGCCAAGAAGCCCGACCACCTGATTTGGGTGCCTGGTATTTATACAGTGCAAGGAGAGAAATCCACAAAGTTTTTCTTCCTTCTTTCCTTTCTTCCTTCCTTCCTTCCTTCCTTCCTTCCTTCCTTCCTTCCTTCTTTTCTTTTTAAAGATTTATTTATTATTATAAATAAGTACACTGTAGCTATCTTCAGATGCACCAGAAGAGGGCGTCTGATCTCATTACGGGTTGTGGTTGCTGGGGTTTGAATTCAGGACCTTCAGAAGAGCAGTGCTCTTACCCACTGAGCCATCTTGCCAGCCCCAAAGTTTTTCTCTGACCTCCACACACATACCCATCATATACATGTTCCCACAAATATAAATATATATGAATAAAATATAAAAATAAATAATAAACAATAAAGTAAATATAAATAAATGTTAAGTTAAATTCACACTAATCATGATGACTACTATGTAAAAAAGGACTAAAGGGATATAAGAATGAATGGGGAGCCAAGATGGCCATTACTGTGGTAGTCCCAGTAAGAGGTAATATACAAGGCCTTAGGTTTGATCTCTAGCATGCCAGGTAGGCAAAATTTATTCAAAGGGAACGACAAGGCTGTGGATGTAGCTCAGACATAGATTACTAGTCTTGGGTTCATCCTTCAACACTGGGCAGGGAACAACATGTAAAGATATAAACCAAGACCAATATGGGCCACTGGGGAGGGTATCTTGGGAAATGAGGCCAGCACAGAGAAAAGTCAAGTAGAACGAGAAAGACAAAACTAGAGAGACAGAGGAACAGGCAGAGAGCCACACAGAGACAGAGAATTGGGATCCCATGGTGTCATTTGAGCCCTTAGAGACAGCCATAATGAAAACTCTTGGATTCTTCAGTTATACGAGGCAATACATCGCCTTCTTTGCCGAAGCTCATTTAAGTTGAGAGTCTGTGTTGACAGAATTTCAATGAATTTACTTGGTGTTTTGATGCAAGCAGATTTGAGGCTGCCCTAGAAGAAAGGGAGGGGAAGGGATAGAATCCGGAGTAACTTCACTGACTTTAAAAATGTTGCAGATCTTAATCCCAGCACTTGGGAGGCAGAGGCAGGTGGATTCTGAGTTCGAGGCCAGCCTGGTCACTCTTCCAGGACAGCCAGGGTTATACAGAGAAACCCTGACTCAAAAAAACAAACAAACAAACAAACAAAAAGTTACAAATCCTGCACATTTAACTAACTAAAGCGCAGTAACTTAACTAAATAAAACAGCAAAAGCAGGCTAAAGAAAGCCTCACAATCTCTTTCAAAACAAGAAAGAAAAGAAAAAGAGAAGTTTCCTCTATCAGCTATGACACATCTTACAGTACAATACTGTATGGAGCAGGATAATGTTTCTTTTAATTTGATTTTTATGTATTATTATTATTGTTGTTGTTGTTGTGTGTATATGATGTAGGTGTGTGCACATACGACAGCATGTATGTGGTGATCAGAGGACAACTTTGTAAAGACAGTTCTCTCCCTCCACATTTGTGTGGGTCCCAGGGATTGAACTTGGAGCAAAAGGCTTTCTTAGCAAGCCTTTTCTGGCCCCCAGGCTAATGTTTCTAACCCTATTAACATTTCCTATTTTTATAACTGACCTCAGCATTCTCTCAGACTTAAAGCCATCTTTGATTTCCTCCCTCACTGAGTAGCTGGAAGGCTATTACTGATGCTTCTGTTTTAGTCTCCTGTAAAACTAAAGCGCCTGGCTTCATCCTGCTATACTTGACACATCCAGCATTTATGCTTTTAAAGTTAAAAAGTAAATATTACTTAGCACATTGAAAGCAAATGTGGTGAGTCTGGCATGGTGCTACATGCCAATAATCTCTGCCCTTGAGTGTGAAGACAGGAAGGACGGCTGAGGATACAAGATGACAGTTACATGAGACCCTGTCCCCTAACACACACATAAAAATTCCGAAAACAGTAACAAAAACAAACTTCATAAACACAGTACAAAATATCCTCTGGCTGCTGCCAGCTCTGCTGCTCTCTAAATGGTCACTGTTCCCAGGCTGGCTCCCTTCGTCAGACTCACCACCATTTGCCTCTGACATGGCGGGGAGTCTATTTGGAAGAGCTTTCAGACCTTGCTCCCAGGGGGAGTTCCCTATGGGATTTCAGGGGTACTGTCTCTGGCTGAAATGATATCTCAAGTCTAAGATGGAAAGCCACAACTACTGACTGACTGACTCCAGTCCCTGAAGATTTCTTACTTTGAATCCTCCTTCAGCCTGGACCTTACTGGCTTGTTTCTTTTGTTTTTTGTTTTTGTGTTTGTTTGTTTTGTTTTGTTTTGGCCAGGAGAGTATAGTGGAGGAGGGTGAATTTGGAATAGGTGGGGAGCTGGTGGGATCTGGAAGGAATGAGAAAGTGATGGGGACTTCTAGGGGGTTCCTGTGGAAAAGGAGGGATAGAGGGAAAGCATGAGCAAAGGAAGCTGCTAGCCGCTATCTAAATGATGGCATCACGCTACAAAATACCCAAACCTTGGTGCTTAAAAATAGCACAGTGTATCAGAACGCTGACATGGAGAAATGCTGACGTGCAAACATGAGTGCATCCCTGCTCTGCAGGCAGAGCGGCCTCGGAACCTTGCTAATTTCCCTTCGGAGACACATCTTCCCACCAAGAGATTCTGCTTTCTGAAAGAGTCTTGGCCTCAACCTTGGCGGGCTCTCGCTCTGTGTTGGGAAGGAAATCCATTTGCTTAGCTCTCTTTGCATACTGCAGCCAGATTAACATTGCAGACTCAACTTGGCTGTTCCTTGCTAGATTTTAGGCACCAGTCTCTACATATGCTGTGGTATTTAACCGTCACAATAGCTATTTGTAGTGGATACTGTCATCAGACTCATTCTGTAGATTAGAAAAATGCTTAGAGAAGTTACATCGCTGGAAAGGGAGACACAGATTCTGAACTGCAGATCTAGTGACTGGATCTCTCAGAGTGCTCCAGCCTAGAGCCAGCTTAGGGGTCCTGTCTCATGTCACATAGTACATGCTCTGCTCAAAAATTAACAGGGGGCCGAGGCTCACTGATTTGAGGTCCATCTGGGTTACATAGTAAGAGTTCATCTCAAAACAAGCCAACCAACCCCGAGTAGTCGGTAAAATCTAGGTGTTTCTCACTCAGCGCTGTTACCCTCAAGTGCCACTCAAACCTGATTGCCTAGCGCTTGACTTTCATACATCTCATTTCCAAGGCAAATGGAGGTGTTCCCCCATCCTCAGAATACCCTTACCTCATACTTCATGCCTTCGTTTACATAAGAATGTTTTTTCTGTCTCAGCTCAGAAAACAGTGGAAATACTTAAATCATGGCATCATACAATTATGGTCCTGATTTTCATTACAGTGGGGGCCCGGGGAGAGGTCTCAGTGGGTAAAGTCACTTGTTCAAGCCACACACTCCTCTCCCCATTTCGGGTACATACAATAAATAAAACTCTTAAAAGGTGTTTACTACATTAAATGCCACTGGTTTTCATTCTCATACAGTTATTGTTCTTTTTTTTTAAAAAAAAGATTTATTTATTTATTACATGCAATTACACTGTAGCTGTCTTCAGACACCCCAGAAGAGGGCATCAGATCTCATGACGGATGGTTGTGAGCCACCTTGTGGTTGCTGGGATTTGAACTCATGATTTGTGGAAGAGCAGTCGGTGCTCTTAACTGCTGAGCCATCTCTCCAGTCCCCCAGATACTGTTCTTAAACTATTTTTTTGTTGTTGTTCTGAAGTATGTACAAAGAAAGGTTCAGGACTTTTAAAATGTATTAGTTTTTTTGTTGTAATTTTAGTTTTGTTTTAAAAATTATTCATAAGTCTAAATCTTACGCAAGCACGATTCCTGATTACACAAGCACGATTCCTGATGATAAAAGATCTTGTCCAAAAGAAGTCTTTTCTTGTGAGACTTGTTAACTCATTAGGCGTGTAGTCCATGCTGACCTCAAATTCATGATTTTTTTCTTTAATCTTCCAAGTACTAAAAGTACAGGTATTTATCACTGTGATCAATCCAAGAGGCTTTTATGTTTCCAGGTTGCCTAAATTAAAAAAAAAAAAAAAAAAAAAAAAAAAAAAAAAAAAAAAAAAAAAAGGAAAAAGAAAAGAGAGAGAGAAACTAACAGGCAGAAATTTGACATGGGATTCATCTCTTTTTGTAATTACATGTGCCTCTACTCCTAACAGGCAGGCATGAACTATCTGCTGAAATATCTGTTATGGGATAATTTCATAGGTTTAATGAAAAGATAACCAGCTTGGTGGTGTGTACCTCTACTGTGAGCTGCTGGGGAGGCTGAGGTAGAAAGATCACTTCAGCCCAGAGGTTTGAGACCAGCCTGGGTAGTAAAGACAGACTCTGTCTCACCAAGCAAACTACTAGGGAACTGCAAATGGAAGCCACAACTGGATAGCCACATGCATTTTAGAATGGTTAAAATCTCAACTATGGAATCCTACTGAATTCTGAAGCAGACAGAGCAAGGGGAGGGCATTGCTAGCAGTGGGAATTAATGGAGCCACTGTGGAAAGGGTTTAGTTGTTTAACACAAAGTTAAACTTACATCTATATTTACCTAGAAATCCCATTTCTGCCTATTTCTCTTAGACATAGGGATTTGCAGGCACACAAGAACACATGGATATCTGCAGAGGTTCTACAAATAAGAACAAGGGAAATGGAAGCAACCAAATATGCTTTCTTCAGGTGAATGGATAAACACGCCATGATGCAGCATATTAAGTAGTATGAAATACTGTTCAGTAACAAAAAACTGACACAATGTGAATGAATAACAGAAGCACTATACTGAACGAAAGAAGCCAGACACAAAGGGTCATACTATATAGTTCTAGTTGAAATCTATTTCAGTAGTTCATGGGGCTGGAGAGATGGCTCAGTGGTTAAGAGCACTGACTGCTCTGCCAGAGGGCCTGAGTTCAATCCCCAGCAACCACATGGTGGTTCACAACTATCTGTAATGGGATCTGATTCCCTTTTCTAGTGTATTCATATACTAAAAAATACATAAATCAAAAAAATAGTTCATTTCAATAAGACTAATCTACATAATTTCAAATTCTAGGAAAAGCAAATTTTATTTTTTTTGGAGTGAAGACTTTTTAATGAATATATTTTACAAATTCACTGGAGAATTATGCAATGCTGCCTACACTGGATACAATCCTGGGCCACAGGTCTGCACACTCCTTTGCAACTGGACCAGTGATAGCAGAACTTCTCATCTCACCCTTATTATTTATGAGAACCCTGCATTATCTTCAGAGTGAACACCCACCTTTTCTACTATAAGACTTTCTTGTTGAATTACCACTGCTTGGGTGGAGCCATCTTTCTTAGCTCTGGCTTGCTTTTCTTTCTTTGTTTCTGTTTGTTTCTTTGTTTCTTTCTTTTTTAGGATTTATTTATCTTATGTTTATGAGTGCTCTGTCTGCACGTAACCGGAGCACCCGAAGAAGGCATTGGATCTCATTACACGTGGTTATGAGCCACCATGTGGTTGCTGGTACTTGAACTCAGGACCTCAGGAAGAGCCGCCAGTGCTCTTAACTGCTGAGCCATCTCTCCAGCCTGCTAGATTACTTTTTAGTAGATTGCAGTGTTTATCGAATTGCTGCTAGATATTCACTATGAATGAGCCATCAACAAAGGACAATAAGTCATTATCTTGAAAGTAATGAGGCCCAGGCTTTGTACTTGAATTTTGTGGGCCAGACAGATGGTTTTATTCCTAAGATCCACATGGTAGAAGGAGGAATTAACTCTCTGTGAGTAGTCCTCAGACTACCATATAGTTGATATGTCACAAACACACCCACACATGAATGAACATTAAAAACCTTCTTAAAATAACTTTACAACAATATAATTTAGAAAAAAATAAAGTCTTTCAATGACTTTAGGCTCCGTAAAATTTAAATCTGCCTCTAGGTAAACTGTGATTTCTTAATGAAATGGGATAGAAAAATATGAGTTTTGCAAAATCTTTGTTTCAGGTAACTTTTAAAATTGTATTTATTACTGGTCCATGTGTCTGTTTTGAGAGTCTGTTGTTTCCTTCAGCTTTGGAGTCCAGGAATCGAAGTCAGATCATCATGCAAGTGCTTTTACCCCATGAACCATCTTGTCAGCCCTGGTTCTGTTTATACAACTAGGGTATGTATTTGGACATACATACACATGCACACGAGTGTGCACACACACACATATCTTTGAAAACTCAGTGTTGTGTAAAAAACATATACAAGAAGATAGGTACATCTGTAACAGCAGTGTGTTTGAAGAGTGGACTTTTGAAACCAACCCAAACACTCATGAATATGCAAGTAGGAAAATACTCTGCTCATGTTTGTGGTGAATTCTCTACAGCTAAAATGAAAAACAAAACAAAAACAAAAACCTCATCCCCAAAAAACTAAAGCTATATGTGTCAGGACAGATGATTGTCACAAAACAAAAGCAAGTAAAAAAAAAACATATTAATCGAATAAAGTTTAAAACAATTTGAAAAAATTATGGTGTAACATCTATGTACTTCTAGATACAGTATAATTGAGGGGGGAGAGGCTGATACAAAAGACAGATGAGCAATGGATTTGAAGCAAACAAGGCTGGTCAGTGGATGTTGGTAATATGCATTATTTCTTGTTCTTGTTTTTCTTACTATTAATATTATTTGTTTTTCAAAATAGGGTTTCTCAGTGTCTTTCTTTCCTGATCTGGAACTCACCAGGCTGGCCTCGAACTCAGAGATCAGCCTATCTCTGCCTCCCAAGTGCTGGAATTAAGGTGTGTCCCACCACTGACTAACAGTAATATATATTATTTCACATTTGTGTAGCTTGGGCGTTTACACCTCAGTACAGAAATAACAGTAGAATAGGAATCTAAGACAGCAGAATACTTTTTAAAAGATGTATTGATCCTTACTTTATGTATATGAGTGTTTGCCTGCGGTATGTATGTGCATATGTGCATATGATGTGCAAGCCTGGTGCCCAGAGGCCAGATGGGGCCACGGCTAGCCTAGAACTGGAACTGCACATGGTTGTGAGTTGCCATGTGAGTTCCAGGAACCAAATCCTGGTTCTCTGAGAAAGCAATGTTCCTAACTGCTGAACCATTTCTCCTGTCCCATGATTTATTAAGGGCATATCTGTGGACTCAGCAATTCCTTAGTTAGCCCAAATTTGCATGTAACTCATGGCAGAAGTTTCCTTCAATCCTAGCCTTAGCTGGTTACCCCACCCACTCATGGCCAGGTTTGGGAAGAAATTTATTCAATGGCTGAATTCTCTAAATAACAGCAGAATGTTTAATCAAAAAGCCTTGGTTTTGAAATGCTGGAAGAATAGTGGCAGATCATCAAAGAATGACTTTGATGGATGAGAGTTAAGAGCAAAGGAGGGAGGCTGGTTCCCTCCTGGGTCCGCCCACCGGCTCATTCAGCTTCTTTGGTTAAATGAAGTCATCTTTTACTACTTAGATTTCCACTCCTTGTAAACCTAATGTGAAATACTAACAACTGCTCACTTCCGGCTACCGCAGAACATTTTTCGAAAATGAGGTCCATTCAAAGTCAATCAAAAATGCAACTTTGCCTAGTTTTCAATACAAACGCTAATCTCCACGCCCACGGTTCTTCGGAGACTTCATTCTCATTTAAATAGTGTTGGCGGTTAAAAGGAGATCGAATTCTTAGTTTTTAAAGTTGGATAACTAAAACTCTTTAACATCCAAACGCCGTTTGTTGTTGAAAAGTAAAGCCATGTCTGATGCGAAGTAAAAGTCTATATAGTTCAGGTCTTTGTTCTGGCCGGTGGAGCACCGTTATTACTGCAGCAGAAGCACTAAGGATGCCTTAGGAAAACCTTGTGTGCTCTAGTCATTACGGTATGTAAAAGAAGAAAACCCTTCCACAGAACCCAAGGAAAATCGAAAAGGCTGCCCTAGAGCCCACGCATCCCGCGTAGGTTCCTGACCTTGGCGGTGGCGTTGGAGCAGCTGGGCAGTTCCAGTGAGGACCCATCCTGGAAGCTTTTGGCAAAAAACCCGGAGCCTTCTGGCAGCCCGACGGGCTAGCAGGCTCCACGGGTCCCTTTAAGGCGCCCTACGCGCAAAAAAAGGGGAGAGCAAGGGGCGGGAGCAGGGTTCGCGATCTCACGCCACGTGACTCGGCTGCCAAGTCCGCCAGCGAGTTTGACAGAAGTTTGAATCGGACTCGGGGGTTTTCGGCAGCCGGCGGGGTAGCGCGGCGGACAGAGCCTCCGAGAGCGCGAGCAGCAGCGCCCCCACGACCCAACCCGCCAGCCTGGAGCCCGGCCTGCCCACGGCCGCGAGCCCGCCGCCCCCAGCGCCCCCGAGCGCCCCGCAGCCTACGGGCCAGGGAGTCGAATCCCCGCACTGCGCCCCGACGCGCCAGCATGTCCTCGACGGAGAGCCCCGGCCGCACCTCGGACAAGTCTCCGCGCCCGCAGGTAACGCCCCGAGTGCCCGGCCGGTGGACTCTCGCTAGTCCCTGTCCACCTAGATGTCCCGCATGTGCCCGGTTCCGCCTTCCCCACCCCGCAATGTGAATAGAGGGGGACCCACGCTTTCCCTCCGGGGCCGGCCGTCTTGACCACCTCTTGGCTTTGTCTCTGCAGGTGGACCGCCTGCTCCTGGGGCTGCGCTGGCAGCGCCTGGAGGAGCCGCTGGGCTTCATCAAAGTTCTCCAGTGGGTGAGTCGGCCCTAACCCCCGGGCTATTTCGGGAGCCTGGATTGTGACGCGGACCCGAAGCAATGTGGCCCCGGAGGAGGCTGGGGAGATGCAGAGGGCCCAGCCACCACGGAAGGGTGGGGGCTGGAGGGTGGCGACAGGTGGGCGGGGGAGGGGAGGACCAGGGTTGCTGCTCCAGCGCTCGTTGGAAGGAGAGAGAGGAGCCAGGCATGCTGAGTCCTGGATTCGGACCTTCTATGTGCAAGGCGCTTTTGCCCAGGGCGCTCACATTTCACTCGGAGGAGAGGACCCGGGTGTAACCTTTCCAGAACTCTGATCCTGCACATACCACTCTTCAGTGGCGGGAGGGGAGAGGAGGACAAGGAGGGTAAGGTCCACTGTGCAGTAAGAACAAAGCTACTACTGCAGGCACCAGAGAAGGAAGAGGGTTACAGAAATCATCCGGAACCCACTAGGACCTGGATAATCCTGGGGGTGGACTCAGGGGACAGACTCCCAGCTGAAGTCACTGGAGCAATTTGGGAAACTATAACCAAGTAAAGAAGTGAATGGATGAATGAACAGTTTCCCAGGCCAACGATTAAATAAAAAACAGTTAAGACAGAAGAAAATGTGGCACCTAGCATAACAGAACACTGAGCAGGGAAGGAGAGATGGTAGGCCTAGAGCTACCTGACTCAGCTCTGTGACCTTGTCACTTCTCTGGACACTGGTTTCCAACATTAGTCAAACATGGATCAAACCAGTCAGCATAGTAGCTCAACATTAGATTTACCCTGTGACCTTGAAACATTCATTGGCCCAGGGCCTCAGTTTCCCCTTCTTTGGTCTAGTGGGAAAAAATGTCTTGTTTCACTAGCACTTTAATACATTGATGAGCCCTCTGTTCTAAGACCCAAATACCCAAGTTCTCCATAAATTAAGAACATGGATAGATACAGTCCGTTTCAAATCGTAAAGACTTGGAGAACATTTTGTGCATTCTTGCAGAAAAGGTTTTGTTTGTTACCAGATTCTATATGAAGTTATTACTGGGCCCTCAAGCACTGGACTCAGCGAGGGACCAATTTACCATTTATACCCAAGAGTTCTAAAGAACTTTGAATTCACAGGAGGAAGGACTTAGTGTGATGTCACCAAATCCTAAGTGGTTGTGGTTTGGATGGAAATCACCAAATCTGGAGTGCATTTGGGATCGTCTCTGGGTACCTGAGACCCTAATGGGCTGCAGGCCAGCCTGGGAGTCCCGAGAGTAAACAAACGCTGGGACTTTCCACTTTCTCTGCTGCCTCAAGAGTGGGGCCAGTGTTGACTGAGCTCTTTCACCTCTTGACCTTCCTTGTTCTGACTTGAGTACCAGAGGGGACCGAATAGGAAAGGTAAGGTTTCAAAGGAACTGGGGTTCAGATGTAAGGAGGCACTATGAGCAATCCTGAGGAGCAAGACGTGTAAGTGCTATCTAAACCAGACAAGTAGATCTACTGGAAAGCGACATATTGTCAGGGAACGGGAAACAATTGGGAAGGCCACGGACTTATCTTCCCTGGGAAGATTCTAGAAAGCTTCCTTCCTTGATCCTGCCACCGTTCTCACCACTACTTCCTACAGCGTTCCCGCACACAGTGACTCCTCGCTCAATGGTCCAGTCTTCTTCCAAGGTCATCATTGATTCCCTAAGGATTAAGACCTTTCTGACTTTTATGATTTCCATCTTTAGAGGGGAGGAATTGTATGAAACAGGAACGACCTTGCTCTTATACTGTTAAATCAGGTCTTTGGGGGATAGACTTGGAAGTAGCCTTCATTCGCTGCAGTGGCTCTCCACCTGAGGGTGGAGAGCCCTTTGGAGCTGAATGAGCCTGTAATGAAATTACAGTTATGTGGTAGCAACAAAAATAATTTTATAGTTGGGGAGTCACCACAGCATGAGGAACTGTATCAATGGGTCACAGCATTAGGCAGTCTGAGGACCACTGCTTCATACAGTAGCATCCCTAAGGAGTCATGGTTTGATTTCAGTGCTATCTCAGGTAGCCTAGACTCAGGGCATGAGTTTGGCTTGCTTGAATCTTTGCAGATGGACAGAAAAGTGCATAGGAACCAGTGTGAGAAATAGCCCTCACTAGAGGAGAAACAGAAAGCAGAGGTCTTGTAGTTACTATAATGGTAATTGAAAACTTTTATTATTATCACCCAAAGGCAAGGGTTTTACGAGAATCCTTGTGAGAAGAAACTGATGTAGTCAGGACTTAAAGTGTCTTTAAGAATTAGAAGTGAAGGCTGACAAGATGGCTCAGTGGGGAAGAGCACTGACTGCTCTTCCAAAGGTCCTGAGTTCAAATCCCAGCAACCACATGGTGGCTCATAACCACCCCTAATGAAATCTAACGCCCTCTTCTGGTGTGTCTAAAGTACAGCTACAGTGTACTTATGTATAATAATAAATAAATCTTTGGGCCAGAGCGAGCGGGGTTGACTGGAGTGAGCAGAGGTCCTAAATTCAATTCCTGACAACCACATGAAGGCTCACAACCATCTATACAGCTACAGTGTACTCATATACATAAAATAAATAAATAAATTTTTAAAAAATGAAATAAAAAAAGAATTAGAAGTGAAGCTGACTGCAGTGTTGCACACCTTTAATCCCAGTTGCTGGGAGACAAAGGCAGGCAGATCTCAGCCTGGTTTGCCAAATCAACCAAACTTATTAAAAGAAATGAATCTCACCTCAGTTCCAATTCAAGAACTTTATCATGTCTATATCAGGCTAGCTGATAGCTTGCTCTATCTATCTATCCATCTATTTTAGTTTTTTTTTTTTTTTTTTTTGAGACAGGGTCTTTCTACATAGCTAGGCTGTCTTCCAGCTCCTAGAGACCTGCTTGTCTCTGCCTCCTGAGTGCAGCCACATAACTCTTATACAGACAAGTTATTGAGGAAGGATTTTTTTAAAAAAACTTTTATATTATCATTAGTGTGTGTGTGTGTGTGTGAGAGAGAGAGAGAGAGAGAGAGAGAGAGAGAGAGAGAGAGAGAGAGAGGGTAAAAGAGGGAGAGAGAAAGAAGGAGAGGGAGAGAGGGAGAGGGAAGGAGGGAGAGAGTTTGTGAATGGGGTATGGGCACAAGTTCCTGGCATGTGTGGAGGTCAAAGGAGTTTGTTTTTTCTTTTCATCCTTATTTAGATTTTGGGGATGGAACTCCAACTCACCAGAGTTACATGGCAAGTGTATTTGCCCACTGAGCCATCTCATTGGTCCCCAAGACTAGCATTAAAAGAAAAGGAAATCTAAGATTAGATGAACTTTTACTTAGATTCAGTCTCTGCTTTTCATCTCTCAAAGATCGGGTAAGAGATGAAATCTCTACAGGCTTCATTTTCCTTATCTGAGGCTAAGCCATGTCCTCTAGATTTACTGGGAGGATTATGGGTAGTAATATCCACAAAGCATAGAACATTCCTGAAGATCACAGTGTTCTCTCTTCTGTCCTATTCCTAAGCCTTCCCTAACTTTCTTCCTTATGTAGACTGTCCTGCTAGAGTTGCCTTTCAGTGTGATTACTCAACTGTCACTGCTAACCTTTCAGTTTGATTGTACGGTGCAAAAGAATCCAGGTGACTCAGTCAGATGGGATTCAAATTTCTTACAAATAATAGATCATATTAATGTTTTCCAAGTATGTCCTCCTGATGATGGCTGATGATCTTTGTGGGAAGGGGCATTCGGAGATCTATCATACAAGAGAGAAATGGAGAGAGAAAGAGGAAGAGGGAGGGAGGGAGGGAGTTGGTGAATGGGGTACGTGCACAAGTTCCTGGCATGTGTGGAGATCAAAGGAGTTGGTGGGATTTTATTGGTGGGATTTGTTTTTATTTGTTTGATGCATTTTTTTCCTTGCTGGAGATTTTGAATGGATACTGTCAGAGTCCATAGCACCAATAGACGGTGAGGCCTTGAACTCCCTGGCGGTGAGTGTCCTTTGGGTTGACCCAAGTGTATACAGTAAGCCAGTCAGCACCAAAGTGGAGCCCCAACTGGGAAGGTTATTCTATCTTTTCAAAGAGATGGAAAGGCAGGAGGAAGAAGAGGCGGAGGTGGGCAAAATATCACCATTCCCAGCATCTGAGCTCCGGAAATGCCCTTGTTCTCGGGGACTCCATATTTGTTCTTTATGGTCAATGTGCTATCTCATAGCCTTGTGTGTGTGAGAAGGGTTTAAAGTTCTTCTCTTCTTGTTCCTGTGGATCAGTTTCCTACAGGGTCATGGCAGGAAGCAAATCTGGTACAGAAAAGTTTGGAGCCATGAATGGTCTGGACAGGTATCTCTGCTCCTGCAGCTTGGGGCAGAGCACACGCCTCTCTCCTTGTAAGATGCACATACAGAAGACACCTCCTCTTCAACCTTAGGGACCACAGTGCAGATTCTTACTCAGCTCCATATCAATAGCATCAGGGCACAAGGTAGATGCTTAGTATCAAATGAATGAATGAATGAATGAATGAATGAATGAAGCTCAGAACAGGGACTCAGAAGATGTGAGCTTGAAGGCCAGCTCTCACGTTAGCTAAATATGACTTTGAGAATGTAACTTAATCAGGGGAAAGAGGACTTCTGTTTCCAGAACTGAAATGAGACTTAGAATTTTAATAGATGATGGAAAAGTTCTGCAGTCCATGCTGGCCAGTAGAGAAGTGCTTTGCCGCACGTGACTGTCGAGCGCTTGCTACGTGGCTGGTATGATTGACAGCTGAATCTTAGCTTTTGTTTCATTTTCTTTGAAGTAATCCAAATAGCCATAGTTGGTTGGACATTATATGTTGAGCAGTATAGTTCTAAGGCATAAACGTCTTCTTCTTCTTTTTTTTTTTTTTTT
>NW_022196898.1:56304137-56331466 GCF_008632895.1 Mastomys coucha | reverse complement strand
GTACATACTAGAGAAATGCCATTTGGGGGGGGGGGAGGGCAGATGTTCAACAGTGCCCAGGGAAGAAGAGGTTCCATATTGCCCTGAGTTAGGAATCTTTCCATGCTCCTTTATATGCACCGACCAACAACCAGCGAATAAAAGCACAGGGACCAAACTGTGCTGCCCTTGCTCAAATGGGATATCCTCATTGTGTCCTGTTCTAGGCCCCAGAAGCCAAGAGGAACAAAGACTTTTAGGGAGGAATCGGAGACCCACAGAATAAATGAAGAAGAGACAGTCCCTCTGAGGAACAGCTGGTAGAGGTCACTGCTCTGCTTGAGAGGCCAGCTTTGAGTATGTTACAGTGATGATACAGAGGCTTCTGGGGGTGTCTCTCTAACTGTCAGAAAGGTGGGGCAACAGTCCTTTACTGCAGCTTTCAGAGCTTAGTTCAGATGCGGAGGCTATGTAGCTACGGCAGGCAGATTACACTGTCTTCTTTCCCAGGTATCTTTACCTATATAGATAATTATCAGTCGTTTGGAACAAGTCTACTGAAAATAGGGGCACACATGACCTTTAGAGAGCAGTCAGTGGCTCCAGCACAGAGTTCTGCCAGGCCAGGCCATGGGAGGCAGGGCCGTAGCACTGGATACCACCCAGGGGCAGAGCACAGCTGTCACTAAACGCAGCCAAGAGCATGCTCTGCTGATGGCATTAACTTCAGAGGGTGGGAGAATTCCAGAGCTGGACTCAGCCTTTAAATTATCCCTACGTCCTTCGTTTTACAAATGAGGAGTAGGACTTGGAGATCCAAGTCACCCAGTGAATAAGTTACAGGACCTGGGTTTCTTGATTCCTAATCTAGATCTCTTTTCACTCAATTAGCAGTAGAAAAATAATGCACAATGCTATTCTGGACTGGATGCGAGTCTGGAGTAGAGATCACTGTCTTCTTGCTTAATGTCCAAAACACCGATTGAGTCACAGAGTCGCAGATAGAAACAAACAATTAACAGAGTATATTCACCATTGAGTAAGAATACTTGTATCATGCCAAAGGTATGTGCATAGAAAACAGATGGGGGGGGGGGCGGGCGGAGAGGGCTGGAGAGATGGCTCAGTGGTTAAGAGCACTGACTGCTCTTCTAAAGGTCCTGAGTTCAATTCCCAGCAATCACATGGTGGCTCACAACCATCTGTAATGGAATCTGATGCCCTCTTCTGATGTGTCTGAGGACAACTACAGTATATTCCTACACATAAAATAAATAATTCTTGAAAGAGAGAGAGAGGTCTGGATTGACAATGTGGTAGAACAGGAGAATGCAGCTTCTTACTTTCTGTTCAAATTAATGTGTGTTCCCCAAGAAAGAAACGTGAGAATCTTAGGATGGAGATTTTTCAGATCGCCCAAGACAGAAGGTATAGTCAGCTGTGATGCAAGAGGGAAAGGAAAACAATTCAAGTTTTTCTCTGACACACCCCTGCTTCCTTCCACTGGGAAATGATAGCAGCGACAGATTACAAAGAGGAGCAGGCAGCAGTGGGAAACAGTAGAGCTGCTAAGGCAAATGGAGGGTACTTTCCCTGGGCTTGAGCCAGGCCTGTCCACATCCACCCAGCCAGCACTGTTGCTAGAAGGGAAGAAAAGTCAGGCTGGCAGTACCATGAGATGGCTTGGTAGAAGTCTCCTCAGCACCGTACCTCGGATGAGGCAGGAAACCATTGCAAGTTAGCAATAAAGGAAGGGCAAGAGTCTATGACTGTTTGAGGAGGAATGAAAATGAAATTAAATGAACAACATTCCAGGCACGCTTGATCTGTCTATTGGCTAGATGTGGTGGCATATGCGTTTAATCCCAGTACTCGGGAGGCAGAAGCAGGCGTATCTCTGAGTTCAAGGCCTGCCTAGACTACCCAGAGAAATTCTTTCTTGAAAAAAAAGTGTGTGTGTGTGTGTGTGTGTGTGTGTGTGTGTGTGTGTGTGTGTATTTCTGATCTCTCATTTGGAGAAACAAAAAATAAGTCTAGCTTTGAAGCAGACGTTTCTAAAACCAGAATTATAGAGGTTTTGTATTAGCCATTATCTTAAGAGGCGATGTGTGCCCAATAGAGAGATCTGGAAACTCTTTCCTCCCACTTTTTTCCTCTTTGAGGATGCACTCAGAGTCTACCTTCT
Organism: Mastomys coucha; assembly: GCF_008632895.1. Taxonomy (NCBI): domain Eukaryota; kingdom Metazoa; phylum Chordata; class Mammalia; order Rodentia; family Muridae; genus Mastomys; species Mastomys coucha. The sequence continues at coordinate 56,329,302 of NW_022196898.1, read as the reverse complement.
TCACTTGGCTACTTGGTCCAACGCTTTGTTCAGAGAACACAATGTCTGCAGTTGAAAGTAGAATTGGCAGCAAGGGTCCCAGGGTCTTGACCAGGAGGAACTCAATAAAAGGAATTGTTACTCTGTGTCCACTGAGCACCTGCATCCCCTGGAGACAAAGGGTGGTTCTTTGAGAGACCTTCAGATTCTCAAAGGGGCTTCACTTTCTCTCAGCTCTTTGCTATTTTCGCCTTCGGGTCCTGCGGCTCTTACAGCGGGGAGACGGGAGCCTTGGTTCGCTGCAACAACGAAGCCAAGGACGTGAGCTCCATCATTGTTTTGTTCGGCTATCCCTTCAGGTGAGTAGGGATTGGTTCTGACCCAGTGACCTTTTTTAACTATCTTAGCAGAGCTTTCTCCCTCCTCTGCTCCTACCAACCTCTCTTTTGTTTCTGCTCAGAGGACACACAACCGAAAGGCCATTTATTGTGTGCTGTTCTAGATTAAAATTAAACAGGACCTGGATCATTCTGTCCGTTAGCCATTTTTTCAGACACTCTGACTAGAGTGAAACATGGATATATCATTGTTATGGTGGTTCAGTCCAAACTCAAGCAATGGCAGCTCACCAGAGCTTAGACGGAGGGAATAGAGTCACTGGGAGGAAGGGTGGAGGAGCCTGGGCCAGTTGGGCAGCTCTCTCTGACTCTCTGCAATATTCCTCTGCACCTTGAAGGAAGGAAGCTTATTAGAATTGTTATTAAACAACAGATGTGGATGCTCACATGTTACCCAAATGCAAGAAGGTACACCTTGACCAGGAAGTAGAAGAGAATACTAATCTGTGAATGTCTGAAAGTCTAGTCGGGGAGGAGAAATGACTGTTCAGAAAAGGGTGGAGACAGAACACATCTTTTCAGTGTCTGTTTTTTTTGTTTTTGTTTTTGTTTTTGTTTTGTTTTGTTTTGTTTTGAGATAGGGTTTCTCTGTGTAGGCTGTTCTGGAACTCACTTTGTAGACCAGGCTGGCCTCAAACTCAGAAATTCACCTGCCTCTGCCTCCCAAGTGCTGGGATTAAAGGCATGTGCCACCACCGCCTAGCTATATTCAACTTTTGTTTTTATCAGATACTCAATTTTTGTTTGTTTTGTTTTGTTTTTCAAGACAGGGTTTCTCTGTGTAGCCCTGGCTGTCCTGGAACTCACTCTGTAGACCAGGTTGGCTTCGAACTCAGAAAATCTGACTGTCTCTGCCTCCCAAGTGCTGGGATTAAAGGCATGCGCCACCACCGCCCGGCCAGAGTGTCTGAAACCACTTCACTGTCCAACTTAGATTAAGTATCTCTTGTACAAACAAGCTGTATTTTTTTTCACTTTATTTTGTCCAATGTGGCCAAATCAGGGAGGCCTAAATCAAGTCTGTGAATGGGTAACTTAAATCTTCATTTGGCTACTGCTTAATACGGGTCTGTGTGTTCCCAAGGGCAGACTGAATCCAATTCCTCTAGTGGCTTAGCTACCAGAATTAATTGGACAGCATGTATTTTATGACCTAAAGGTCCGGGGTAGCTGCTGAGGGGGATATGGGGTTTGGATACAATCTTGGACTAGCATTGTAGCTCAGTGGTTAAAGCACTTACCCAGCATGTGAGACCCCAAGATCAATTCCTCGAACTACCAGAAAGAACTGAGCAGAGTCTTGAAGTATCGCCTCTCTTGACTGCAAGATCTCCTCAGGAGTTCCTCCCTACATGACTCCTTTCCCAGGGTGAGACCCAGCACAGGAGCCCTTCTTGGGCAGAGTAGGAGAAGCTAGCCCTATCTCAGCATGGCTTCCCTTGCCATCTGTAGGTTGTACCAGGTGGAGTATGAGATGCCTCTCTGTGATGAGGACTCCACCTCCAAAACCATGAACCTCATGGGAGACTTCTCTGCCCCCGCCGAGTTCTTTGTGACCCTCGGCATCTTTTCCTTCTTCTACACAATGGCTGCCCTGGTCATCTACCTGCGCTTCCACAAACTCTACACGGAGAACAAACGCTTCCCATTGGTGGTGAGTGAGCATGGCCCAGAGGGATGGGGGCCAATGAATGGAAGAGAAAGCTGGAGTCAGAGATGGAGGGGAGGTAGAAAGTAATGGCTTCCCTGAGTCCTTGATACCTATGTGTGGAATAGAACATTTCAGTGGTTTGTCTGCAGCCAGAGGAAGAAAAATAGTATCTTTATAAAGCAGGCTCTAGAGCTGACCTAACAGGTTCAAATCCCAGCAGTTGCTCTCAGTAGCTGTGTGACATTAGACAAGTTACTCGGCCTCTCTGTGCCTTATTTTTCTTGGCTATAAAATAAATATGAAGTAATAAATACTTGTGTTCATGTTTTAGGAGGATAGAATGAGTATGCATGTACAGCACCTAACATTCTCTGAGAGCTATCTCTTATTAGTATCATTTCATTTACTTCCTCTGTATTCTAGGCATTCAAGATGGGAAGTGTATTTTAGAAATCTCAATTCTCTTCTGAATGTGCCTTTTTCCTTACTTATAGTTTGAACAATGGTGATTAAAAGGGAGAGAGTTTCAGTAACTTGGGTCGCAAGGAGGGAGGGTTCCCAGCAGATAGATACCACCGTGGCAGCTCGTTGTCTGACCTTAATTCTATTGGAAGGAATACGGTAATATGGGTGGCAACATTCCTTTGGTGACACTGAACAGAGTCCTCAGGTAGGATGGGAGTTATGTATCAGTTGGATGAGAAGAGACATCTTCCTTGGGACCTCGGGATTCTTGTGTGATTGGAGGAAGGAAAAATAATTGCATGATCACCGGACCCTTCTGAATGTCTTCCTCCTTCTGCTCCTCCTAGGACTTCTGTGTGACTGTCTCTTTCACCTTCTTTTGGCTGGTTGCTGCCGCTGCCTGGGGCAAGGGCTTGACTGATGTCAAAGGGGCCACGCGGCCATCCAGCCTGACTGCAGCCATGTCTGTGTGCCATGGAGAAGAGGCAGTGTGCAGTGCCGGGGCCACGCCCTCTATGGGGCTGGCTAACATCTCTGTGGTGAGACTTGTGATCATTGGAGGGGTCTGGGGATGGTCCATTAGCCCAGCTGTCCCTCTAGCTAACCGGCTCTGAGAGGAGTAGGGAAGGTGTCCCCAGAGACAAGATGCTCTGCATCTAGACTAGTCACCCCTGCGTCTGATGGTGACCTGAGAAGATACTTTTGGATGAGATGAATCTGAGTCGCTCCTTCACGGTCTTTCCTTTCCACATTTAGCTGCCCTGGTGGTTTCTTGTCTGTTCGACCACATGTCACATGGGAGCATGTGCAGAAGGGGTTTATGGCTGTGGCTGGGCTCAGAGCTGTGAGTGGATTAGTATGAGAGAGAAACTGTCCTTTGTCGTTTAGCCTTCTCTACTGGAATGGTTTTGGCAGGCAGTGGTGGGCTCGGCTGGCAGGCAATCCAAGTTTTAGCCATCCAGTTGTGGCGTTAAGCTACATCTATATAAGCTAGTAAATACCCATAGCATTAAACTTTTCAAATGTCCTGTCATCTCAGCTGCCCCAGAACTACTCAGAAAATGTCCCAGACTTCCCCACAGCCCACATTTGAAATGCCTAATGGCTACTGCACCAAGGAGCATTCTGGAGCCCTACACATGGGCATATATATATAATATATATATCTCTATATATACATATAGATATGCATATATATGTATGTGTGTTTTTACATATATATCTATCTATATATATTTAGCTGTCTTCAAACACTTAACTGCTGAGCCATCTCTCCAGCCCCTCCAATTTTTAATTATAGAAAATTTCATATATATCCAGAAAAGTTGAAAAACATTTACAGGGAAGGCCCACTTAGCCACTTTCTAAAGTACAACCGTTCAATGCACCTGCTTTATATGTATTTATCTGTCTTTCCTTATCTATTGTTTTTATTTGATTTTTGAGATACAAACTCATTGTATATTATCCAAGTTGTCTTTGAACTCACTATATAGTCCAAGCTGCCTTTGAACTCACGGTTCTTTTTTTTTTTTAAATTTATGTATTTTATTTATATGAGTACACTGTACACTGTAGGTGTCTTTAAATCCTATTACAGATGGTTGTGAGTCACCATGTGGTTGCTGGGAATTGAACCCAGGACTTCTGGAAGAACAGTTAATGCCTTAACTGCTGAGCCATCTCTCCAGCCCCAAATTCACGGTTCTTTTGCTTCAGCCTGCTATGTACTGGGATTACTGACTTATGCCACTACACTCAGCTTTTTTGTTCACTTGTGCTGTGAGACCCAGACTAGTCTCAAGTTCAGTCTTCCTTCCTTAATCTCCTAAGTGCTACGATTACACAGGTGTGAACCGCCACACATAGCTCATTGATCCCATTATTATTATTATTATTATTATTATTATTATTATTAAAGGCACCCTTTTCTATTGTCAGTTTTTCAAAATAGTTTAAATAAATATTTAAATAAATATATTTAATTAAAATAGTATTAAAATATTTAATTAAATAAATATTTAAATATAAATATAGATACGTACACTGTAGCTATCTTCAGATGCGCCAGAAGAGCACAGCAGATCCTATTTCGGGTGGTTGTGAGCCACCATGTGGTTTCTGGGATTTGAACTCAAGACCTTTGGAAGAGCAGTTGGTGTTCTTACCCGCTGAGCCATCTCACCAGCCCTTAAATAAATATTTTAATAGAGTTGATATGGCACACATCTGTAATATCAACAGCTGTCTGTCAGAGGCAGGAGGGTTAGGGATCCTAGAACAGGCTAGGTGCACAGAGCAAACAAAAGAATGATAACAAAACAATAGATGTTTGAATAAAGCCTTTGCTTAGTTGTTAGCCCTAGGGGAGTACCTTGGACAGCTCCAGCTACACTCACCTCACGAAGGCAAGCCCGAGTTCCTTAATTTAATAGCATTCCTGGGGCCAGATTCAAATAGTGACCAAGTTGTACTGTGAGTACTCTAGACAGAGTTTAGACACTTTCACTAGAAAATCTCTTAGTAGACAGTGGCCTCGAGCCCTGCCTCTATACCAAGTTTTCTGGGCTTTTCCTCCTCCCGTTTCTCAGATAGCACTTTCCTGACTATCCTCACAGACTCTCCTGATTTCTTTTGTAGCTCTTTGGCTTTATCAACTTCTTCCTGTGGGCTGGAAACTGTTGGTTTGTGTTCAAAGAGACCCCGTGGCACGGACAAGGCCAGGACCAGGGCCAGGGCCCCAGCCAAGAGAGTGCTGCAGAACAGGGAGCAGTGGAGAAGCAGTAAGCAACGTTCATCTGCCTACTCCCAACTGGACAGCACCTCTTCATCCTCTCCAGCTTCTCCAGGACCTTCCTCCTCCTCTCCCTCCTCCTCTCCCTCCTTTTCCTCCTCCAACTCCCTTCCCCCCATTCTGGACTTTGAGATTTGAAAGAATGGATGGGTGGGCATCAGCTGTTGGTAACCTGGGCAGACCTCCACTGGCTTCCTATCCCTCATCTTGCTGGGGCAGCAAATGGCAGGATCTCAATGCTTCTTGTCTGCTGCCTGGAGTGGGGCATCTTACTTGGGGGAAGTCAGCTGGCAACCTTGCCCTGAGTTCTGTGTGGAGGGCCCACCAGTGATTTTGTGACATCCCTCAATAGTTGTCATCTAATTTGAATCCTATCTCTAGCCCTCCCAGAGCCCAGTGTGCTCCCCAATCTCATCTCTGGCTTCTGTTTGCCCATAGTTCCCACCATGTGTGAAGCAGGGAGACCCATTACCCTATTGGAGGTCCCTCTAAGGGTCCACGTGAGGCCCGACCCAGTGGGGGCAGAGAGAGTTGCAAGTGCATTGCAGCACCAAGGAAGAAAGTCAGGAAAGTTGCTGGCAGAATAAGTTTTCTGTTCCCTCAGTCCTCCCTTTCCCTCAGCTGGAACACTTTCAGTAGTGCCCTACACTCCCACTTACTCATGAAACCCCTTACTCCTTTCTCCATCTCGGCCTTGGTTTTGTCTTACATTTAGGAAACAAGATGAAATGGTTTGGAACATTTCCCCTTCATTTTCCCATCCCCACCACACCTGTCGGCCCATCTCCCTTCCCCAAGCTTTTGGAGATGAGGCATTTAAGATCTTTTTAACAGTCTGCCCAGGCCTTCTTTTCATTCCTGTGGGCTTTGGGAGGGCCTGAAGGACCATCGTGAGGCTGAGATGCCCAGGAGTTCCAGGACATGGATACATGGGCCCACCTGTCCCTTACTGTCTGTTCACTTTCTCAAGCCAGCACCTTTTCTAGTTCTTTCAAACCTTTTCTTCCCCATATTTACAAAGAGGGTTGTCTCTCCTCGTCTCTGCCTCCATACTGTAGCCAGGCCCCATCCTTCCCCAGTCCTGGGCAGCCCGATGCTATTGGTGCTTCTTCACTTCGGGACCCAGTTCCATATTTGTCTTTGGTGTGTCTCCTCTTCCTGATACCTCCTGTCATCTCTCTTTGGGCCTCAAGGTCAGAGAGTACCAACTGGGTAGATGCCATCTGCCTCCTACCCAGATCAAAATCCCTTGATCTACCCTGGCATTAGGGTTGCTCAGGGAAAGATGAAGAAGGAAGAAACCAGCCATTTCCTAATTTAGAGGCAACTGGCCCACTTAGCATCCCAAAGATGAATGTGCCTTGTGCCAACGTGTCCTCAAGACATGATCAAACTTCTCCAACCAATCCCCTTGCCTTCCTCGATGCCCCACATCAAGATGTATTACTTGAGTGCCCAGGGCTCAGAATCCTTAACTTTGGGCCATTTATTTCTTCTTTGGGTTACAATTCCCCCACCTGACAGAGGAAGTAGGAAATTTTACACACTTCCAGATGCTCCTGAGCCCTTCAGTAAAAGAATTTGGAATTTTTGTCTTCTGTTTCAGATTTTAGGGAAAAGATTTAAGGAGGGGAAATTTTGATGAGGGTGAGAATGTTCCTAAACCTGAAACTCTCTATCCTAAGTTGTTCCCGTGGTTACTTAAGGACAAGGGGGACAGTTTTGCCTACCGCTCCAGAGATACAAAGAACAAAGGGGTGACCATTTTTCTTCAAGCAAGTCCCTGTGGGGATCTGGGAGCAGCTTCTACTCAAACTGTGTTTGGATTCTGCGTCTATATTTATAATTTATTTGAACTGTGATGGATAAAGTGTTCTCATTTGGGGCCTAAGTTAGCAACTGGCCCATCAACTACTTTAGAAAGGGAGCTATCCACTCCCACTGAGCATTCTTACTCCAGAGCTCGCCATAGGGTTGAAAAGGCTCTCCCTCAGGAAGAGTCTGGCTATGGCCAAGAGAGTCTTGACTTAGCCTATGGCCTCTCTCTCCATGGCCTCCCTAAGAGGAAAGGCCAGTTCACCTCATTACCTCCAGGGGGCTGGGCAGCAGCAAGTGCCAAGGGGCACCTCTGTCCTCATAAGACTCACGTCCTCTCCAACCAGGGCTGGCACCACCACTTTGCCTAGTCAGGCCTGAAGCAGGAGAAGGTGTCTGGTTTCTCTAGCTATTGCAAGAGGCCAATAAGCAGGGAATTTGCCCTTTGCCCTGGTAGACTCTGACCATGTGGAGATGCCCATCCAGGACCTTTCTTAGACATGAGTCCCTTTCAACATCCCAACCATGGGTCTCCTATTTCTGGGATTGCAGATCAAGGGCGCGGGGAGAATGTTGCATGTTGTTTTGTGGTGCTTGTTATTACACATTTGAATAAACAGCGCTTCGAACATTTGCCAAGAAGAAGCCAAGACCAGAGGACTTCTGGGGATTTTTTCCCCCTCTCCTTTTCTCTTGCTCTATGTTCTTGGACAATTTTCAGCATTTCTACCAAGACAAACTCCTCTCCTTGCAACTCTGCACCCCAGGCAATAGAGTCTGCTGGCTGGGCAATTGCTCCTGGCAAGCCCCAGTTTAGTGTGACATCGACTCTTTTGGTGGCACCCAATTAGTCCAAAGAAACCGAGACTCATTAGCAAATTTGGATCAAACTCAAAAGGCAAAAGACAGTGGTTTCCACAATGCTGCCTCCATTTGCTCTCCTACCATCTGTGACCCAAAGGAGGAGTGGAGGGCCATATGCTTCCCTCTCCTCACTATAGGGTTCATGCGGCACAAACTCGCACCTCCATCTCCTCAGACAGTCACATGTCACATTTATGTTCCTTAGAAAAATGTACTTGGGCACAGTTTTACATTTAATCTCATCAGGTTCCTGGGCCTCTTAGGGGCCACCGCTGGGTGGGTCTTAGGTTTAGAACTTCTGCCCTCAGATATTCTTCCTTATGGGAAGCAGAAAGTCACAGGCCTTGACTTATTTGCTCCCAAACTTGGTTTCATTTTAGGCAAAGGGATGGATGCAATATGGCGTGATGACTGAGGTATTCAAAGAAAAAGAGGATTAATATTTCATTTCCAATGAGAATGGAGACGGAGGTGAAGGCAGATTTTTTTTTTTGTCTCTTCTGTGAGAGTGGGAAGAAATATTATCAGCTGAGAAGAAAGGTGGGTGATTAAGGCACTTTGTGGGCCTTACCAAAAAAGAAAAAAGAAAAGGAAAAGGAAAAAGAAAAAGAGAAAAGGAAAAGAAATACATATAGATATAAGAAGCCTCTCTATGCCAAGGTTTCAGTAGCAGCTTTTCCAGCGGCGAAAATATTCATTAGAAAAAGAAGCCAAAATGATGGATGAAGTCAGGGTCCAGCCAGGATTTGGGAAGAGACGGTGCAGGTTATCGATTGTAGTTCCCGGGGGAGAGAGATGGTTCAGCAGAGACACTGCAACCACCAGCAGCCTCGGGGCCACCCTAGTTCTGGGGTTGGTTCTGGCTCGGCGATAGCCTTCCGTCATACTGACAGGTGATCTTGGCAAGCTCAGCCAGGTCCTCCCAAACCTAGACCACAGTACTCCAAACCTCCGTTCTGCATTAAGGCAGCGTGCGTTTCCCACCGAGGAACAGCCCTCCCCCCGCTCCAACCCCTATGTCCTTCAGCACGTCCTGCACACTCCCTCCCCTTGCCCTTCTGATTCACTGCGCCCACCTCCTTGCACCTACCCTATTCGATCTACAGGGGTGCAGAGGCGCTTCGTGGCCGCCAGCCCAGGAAGGGGCGCCAGCCAGCTGGCGGATGCACGGCTTTAGAGGAGTAATCTTGGGCAGGGAGAGGTTTGGGGCTCGGGTATGCGCAGTAAGTTTGGGAGAGTGAACTAGTGGCACAAAGGACGTGTACGGAGGGGTTGAAAGAGGATATCCCGAGGCTTTCATCTCTCCTTCCCCGCGCGCGATCGTGCGTTTCGGAAGGGGATCCCTCGGCTAGCTCCGTAAGCGCCGCCACCCCCTCCGCAACTACACTTCCCAGAAAGCTGTGTTTGAGAGTGAGGAGGTAGGGGCAGGAGGCTCGGGCTGCGCTTGCGCAAAGGGTGAACTGGAAAGGTAGGGGGAGAGGGAGGCGTGCCCCCGGTCGGAGGGTGGGGGGACGGGGGCCGCGCGGCGGCGGCGCCGGGGCGGGCGCGCGTCCGCGGCGGTGATGGCGGTGCGTGAACGCGCGGCGGCAGCAATGGCCGCTCTGGAGCGGCGAGTGCCGAGTCTCGATGACTTCGCGGGACAGAGCTGGAGCTCGTGGGTGGAACGGGCCGACCTGCCTGCGGCAGACGGTGAGTACGGACGCATTAGAACCCGGGGACCCCATCACCACCTCCCCTCCCCCCCAGGGCCCCCTCCAGCTGAGGGGAGCCGCCGACTAGAGCCGCCGTCCGGCTCCCCGGCCCCCCAAACAAAGGACCCGCCGGGTCCTAGTGCCCGCCCGCTCAGCCACCTTCGCGCCTCCGGGTCCTAGCGCCGGCGTATCGCTCGCAGCCCACCCTGCCCACCTCTGTCTCTGCGGGGTGTACAGTACCTGCCCCCACTTTACTTGCCTTTTATCTTTCTTCTCGTGAGCCGGCCCTCCAGCTTTTTTCGGTTCCGCACCTGCTCCGGCTCTGCCCATCTGCAACAGTCCTCTCCACGTGTTTCCCACGTACCCCACTTCTGTGACCCACCCCACCACCCACTTAATTCTTCGCCTTTTGCCCCGCACCTTAGCTTCTTTCAACGCTCCCCTGTCTGCTCAGTATTACTGAACCCCCGCCCCCTCTGCTTTAGTTCCATCTTCCATCCATCCATCCATCCATCCACCCATCCTCCCGACCTCCCTCCATCAGTCCATCCATACATGACTCCAAGCCTCACTCATCCTTTCCTGGGCCTCTTGTCCTGCCCCTTGGCTCTCTCCCTTGACCCCTATTTTCTGTAGGCCCTTGAGTGCCTTTGGTGAGCAGGCCTGCAGCCCCTTCTGATCTTTGTCTCCTGGGCCCCAGGGAGCACCTGGCCTCGTGGCCTTTCGGGGTGACAACAAGCATCACACCCCTGAAGAAGTTTGCAAGTGAGAAGAGGTGGAGGAGGAGATCTCATGGAGCGGTCTCTAATGCCACTTGTTCTCTTTTGAGACATCTGACTTCCAGCTCTGTTCTGTCATTCCCCACACTCGCATTTGAGGGACTTAAAAGAGTGGGAGCTGCCCCTTATCTTTTGCATGCCTAACCCACTACCACTTATGTCTGGGTATTATGACTGCCAATAATCTTCTCATCCTAGAGAGGGGCCACTCTGTTAGTGAGCATTAGTGAGCCATCCTAGATGGGAGTACAGGCCACCCTTGGACTGCCCCCATGCTGAGTGGGGCCCTCGTCAGGGTCTAGGTGCACTGAGAACCGGAAATGGACTCAGATGTGGTGACTCAGAATTGATTCCCCCCCACCCCGACCCCGAGGGACAGGGAGGGGGCTTAGAGGAGGGGGGCGAGGAGTGAGGTAGGGGGATGGGGAAAGAGCTGCTTTGCACAGCTAAGATGTTTTTGTCATTAACCCAGAGACTGAGGTACAAGGGCAACCCCTGGACAAAGCCCCCCTAAGAAGGGGAGGGGCTTGCGTAGCTGATCAAGGAGACTTTGAAGATGCCAAAGGGTCCAAAGACAGCAGTTTCTCTACTCTATGGCCATCCTAGCAGTGCAGGACCTGAGAAGCTGGGTGTAACTTTGATGATGCTATGGTAACTTGGGTGGAGCAAAATGAGTTTACGGGGGTGGGGATCTGGGAGGGTATTTGTCTGGGATGCCACAGAGTAGTAGAAAGGACCCATGTAAGCAGTCTCAAAAGGGACCTGTAGAAAAATTTTAGAACCCTTTCCCTTTTAAACGGGGGAAGCAAGGCCCAGAAAAGAGACATTTACCCACAGTCACCCATCTAGTCAGCCGTGGAACTCTGTAGTGTACTGGGGAGTGAAGGGTCATTGTGATCTTTAATGGGGTCATCTCATCTTAGAGGGGCTCATGAAGGAAGAAACATAGGCATTTGTGAATGACCCATGGAAAGTGTCTTCAGGAATCCTGAGTGCTTGTCGGGGGAATGTGGGCTTCACACCATTGGGCTGCAGGCCCTGCTGGGTTCTGGGAATTGGGTGGGCTTCCTCAACTGTGCTTCTTCTCCAGGGGCTGAACTAGAGGAGAGCAGCAAAAACACGAAGAAGCTGGACGCCATGACCCTCATTAAAGAAGGTGGGAGTCGACACACAGAGGGCTGGGGCTCGGGAAATTGGACCACCTTTCCCTCTTCCACAGGAGGAAGTAGCTTGAAGCAGCAGCGAGCCTGGGGGTGGGGGGAGCCTCCTTTTGACAGGTCGGAGTCAGCGGGCTGCCCTGGCTCCTGGGACCGGTTTTTTGGTGATCCTAATAATGTGGTTGGTGCCCCGACACACAAAAGCCCATACACTTTGGGTCTGGTCAGATTGGACTGTGGAGACGGAGAGGATCCAGCAGATCTGTCAGTTGGAAGGCAGAGTTGTCTTCTAAGTGGAGGGCTGAGAGTGGTCCTTGGTCTAGGGCAATCCTGAGAACTCAACCCGAGTGATGAAGGGTTCTGTCATTACAGACATGTCCATCTTCGGGCACTGCCCTGCCCACGACGACTTCTATTTGGTTGTGTGTAACCACTGCAGCCAGGTGGTGAAGCCTCAAGCCTTCCAGAAGCATTGCGGTGAGGGGTGCCCTAGGGAGGTGACAAGGGGGCGGGATGGCGGGACATGGAACTCTTAGGACAGGGTCAGTCGGCAGGTCATGTCGGGTAAAGGAAGATGGTGCTGGGGACAGCTTGAGTGTTGGAGGAGTCGGGATGGTTGTTGGAACAAGCGTCTAGCATCAAGTAGAGTTAAGAGGTTCAAGAGGTTTGGTCTAAGAAGTTTGACTCTTGAAAGGCTCAGTCTTAAATGGGAAGGACGGAAGGTCACAACCCAAGCGCTAGTGATTGTCGGGCTGGTTAGAAGATGGGGGGGTGGGGGGAGGCAGTCAATACCACTCACCTCAGTTACTCTCTCCACCTCCTGGTGACAGAAAGAAGACATGGGCCCCTCAGCAAGCTTTATGCCCGGGCCCCACCCCCACCTCCAGCCCCTGCCAGCTCTCAGAAATGCCATGTAGTGAATGGGCAGGGCCCAGCTTGTAGAGCCCCAGGTTCCACCAAAACCTCCTCCAGGGAGAAGGGCCAGGGGTCCCGGAGCCGTGGCCATCAGCCTCCTGAAAAGACCCAGAAGGACAGCCTCTGGTAAGAAGAAGCCGGAAACCCCCAAAGACTAGCCCTGACCCTGACCCAAGAAAGGGTTGACACTTAGCCCTGGTTGCAGGATACTGCTCACAGCAAGAATAGCTAACCCCCCTCTGCAGCTCCTTTCCATATATTCCAGGGAACATGGGCTCCCCTTTTTTCCACGCCTCTCTTGGAGTCCACCCAAGCTCCAGAGCTAGGGAGGAGATGGCTCTGGGCTAGAGTCCAGACCCCAGTCCCAGCCTCCCCCCTTCCCAGCCCATACCCTCTCTCCACGTGTAGCCTTTTCGTGCCTGTGGTGAATCTGGAGAAGATGTCCAGTCTCCCGAAGCCTGATGGACATGGAATCAGGGTGGCCCCACCCTCTGCTTTCCTCAGTCAGCCAGGAGGCCTCCCCAAGGACTCCCCTGGAAAAGTCCCCACGGCCCCCTCTCCTAAAGAGCCTCCTGGCAGAGAGAACATCGAGCTAATCCCCGGTGAGGGCTCCAGTCACCGGGCCGAAGGCAGTCCCCCGGAGAAGGAGCCCAGTGGAGCCAGGCTTCCTCCTAAAACCCACCGAAAGATGGCTCGTGAGTAGTTATGGACAAGGGGCTCAGAAAGGCGGAGTGGAGACCTCACTGGGCTTCTCTGTTCTTGGGTCAGGAAGGAGTGAACCTGTCCAGGTCTGACTATTACAGCTTGGAGGTTTTGGAAGCCCCATGACCTCCTGTCCCACTTGTTCCCAGGGAGCTTTGCAGGTCCAGGTCTCTGAGGTAGTCTGAGAGAGCCTGAGTCTAAGCCAGTAGAGTCATTCATTCTTGCAATTGAGCTATTGACCATTCTCTGCTGCCTCGCACCCTACAGCTGGTTCTCCTGGCATCTCAGATGTGGGTAGCTGCTTTTGCTTCTTGGTACCGACTGCCCTGCTTTGGGCTTCCGGTCTCCCCAGAGTACCTGGGCCAGGGATAGGGCTGAGTTGGTTTAAAACGAGCAGATAGAACCCAAGAGCCAAGGGCGAGGCTCTCCTGCCTTAGTTCAACTGCTTCTTGGGCCCTTGGCAGGAAGAGGCCAGATTCTTCCTTGGCTCCTCCCCAAAATGGGCTTGAGATTCATTGGAACCTCTTTTCCCACAGGAAAAGAGTTCGATCTCAACAGGCAGTGCGGGGTCATAAATCCAGAGACCAAGAAGATCTGTACACGCCTATTGACTTGCAAGGTAACCCCATCCCTCTGCATGATGATGAGGGGGCAGCTTCAGCATAGACATGAAACCTTGGAAAGGAGAGGCCAGAAGTTACTGCAAATGCAGTTGAAGGGATGGGGCTAGGCCTCCACCAGGGAAGGAGAAAAGAAGGTACTTGTAGTGGGCACAGGGTAGGAGCAGTAGATGGGTACCCTCCAGATCCCCTTACCCAGAGGAGAGTTTATGTCCCTTGAGAGAGTAAAATGAACACACAAATACCCCTCATCCACAGCACACTCAAAAGAAGTGTGTCAAAGAAGACCCATCCCTTTCCCTCCTGCTCAGATCACACCTCCCTACTACTTTGCTCTGCTGTGTTCTAGATCCACTCAGTGCACCAGCGCAGGGAGGTCCCAGGCAGGGCCAAGGACTTTGATGTGCTAGTGGCTGAACTGAAGGCCAGCTCCCGAAAAGGAGAGTCTCCCAAGGAGAAGAGCCCAGCACGCAAAGAGCCAGCTCTTGAGCGCCCTTCCCAGGAGCCTCCCACTGCAGTCCAGGGTGTGGCTGCGGCGTTAGCTGCCCCCAACACCACCTTCTCTTCTCTGTCTAAGCAGACCTACCCATACTGTGCACTTCCCAGGTATGTACAGAATCTTAAGTCCATCTAACATGGGGGATATTCAGCCCCTAAGGTACCAGGAAGTCCTGGAGACAGGCCCAGGGAAGGTCCTGATCAAGTACTCACTTCCCCTAAGCACCTAAGCACGATGCAGCACTCCAGCCTCCGTGTGCTGTGCCAGATGGCAGCGCCTGGGATGTGAATGTCTTTCTCCGCTCCTCCATGGGTTAGCGCTTATCATCAGAGGGCTAAATGGGGCCAGGGTCCTGGGTGAAACAGTGCCACTTTATAGTCATCCATTGGCCCCTTTGTGTGCAAAAGCTGCCCTGGACTATGGGAAAGCCTACTTGCATGCACTTCCGCCTAGAATACAAGGGGTAGGCGTGAAACAGGCTCAGCTCCCACACAGGCTCACAGGAGTTATGTGATGGAGAGAGTTGACTAGGCTGGCCAGTTCTGGGTACAGTTAAGCTGGGAAGATTTTTCTGGAGGAAGCAAATCTGAAGCAGATTTTCTCCTTAAAAAGACAAGGCCTAGGAAGGGGCTGAAGAGAGAATCCCTTGGAGGCTGTGGCCCTTGGTTCTGCCTCTTACTCTGTGAGCTATATTGTACTTTCCTGTCCTTTCGCCCTTCCCACTCATCTGAGTACCCAGAAGGGTATGTCTGCCCTGGCTGTTTGAGCTCGGACACCCTCCCCGTCCCCCCTGTCCCCTGCATCATTCATACCATCCTTATGTCTCCTTTGTCCCTTCTAGGTCTCATGCATCCTCTGAGAGTGAGGTGGATGATGAAGGGCCCTGTGGTGGTGATGGGGATCCAGGCCTATTCCCCTTCCCTCTGCCCCGGGGTGGAGCCCAGGCCTCCAGTGAGGAAAGTGAGGAAGAGGGGACATCTGATGACCTCCACCTTTCCCCTGACTGCCATTATGCAACTCGGCCCCCTAGGCCACAGGCGGTAAGGTGGCAGGACAGGGAGCTTGGGTGGAGGGTGGCTAAATCTTGTATCTCAGGCCCTCCCAACCATGTTCTTTCCTTCTGCCTCCAGTTTTGTACATTTGGAAGCCGGCTGGTGAGCCCAGGATGCTATGTGTTTAGCCGCCGGCTGGACCGGTTTTGCTCAGCACTCAGCTCCATGCTGGAACGGCATCTCAGCTCACACATGTGGAAGTGAGTTTCATGGACTCTGAACTTCTTTCCTGGGGTTTGAGTGTACTTGGGCTTCAGAAACCCCAGTCTGGGATACCATGGCTGATTGCTAAAAACCCAAATGGGCTGTGGCATGAAGGGATGAGACTTAGCCTGGAGAAGGGCATGAGTGGGTGATCTGGGTGAATCTAGATGCTTACCCATCACTTCCAGTACCTTTTAGGTAATGTAGGATAGGGAGTGCTCAAACTGAGACCAAAAATCAGGTCGTTAATGTGTCTGCATGCTAGCTGTATATCTTGTACGGATACAATGACCATTCCTTCTCTTGTGCCTTCCTCGGCTTAGTTCCAGTGTCTCCCAGCAGGGGGCAGCAGTCTGGGGCTTTGCTGGCCATTTGAAGGTGCAGAGACTGGTGTATATTATATTAGGGAAGCCATGGTGGTTGCTCAGTATCACAGTGGAGCTCTCTCTTTGCTACAGGAAGATCCCACCAGCGGCTGAGCCTCCATCCCATCTTGTCAGTCCATCCTTATCTGATCCCTTGAGTCCATCCTCTATGGGCAGCTGCCCTCGGCTTCCAGGCCCACCCCCCCGACCTGCCTGTCCAGCCTCCATACCCCCCATCAAGGACAGCCTTGTCCCTAGCTATCCTGCAGGCTCCCCCAGTGTAGCAGCTGCCTGCAGCCAGGCAGAGTGCATGGGCGGTAGCCAGGCTATTACCTCACCACTGCCTGCCAACACTCCATCTCCGTCCTTCAGCAAGCTGCCACCTTCCAAGGCCAGCAAGTCATCCAAAGGCAAGGAGGGGGTGGAGATGGAGGCCCCTTCTCGAAAGCGGAAGTTATCCCCTGGCCCTACCACTTTCAAACGGACCTGCATCCTGGAGCCTGCTGGAAAAGCCAAACCCTCTAGCTGTCGGGGTCTCTCAACCAAGACTAAAACAGCCCTGAACTTGGGGCTTAATGGAACAGTGGGGCCACGAGTGAAACGAGCAGGTCCCCTGGACTGTCGGGGTTCCCCTCATTCATCCCCCATACCAGTCAAGGCTTCTCAGCTAGAAAACCGGGGAGTGGCTGGGCACCCAGCTAAGGTCCTGCCAACCAGCTGCCTCTCCGAGGAGGAGGTAGCCAAGAAGCGGAAAAACCTGGCCACTTACTGCCGGCCAGTCAAAGCCAAGCACTGTCAGGCCGGTGTCCCTCCTGATGGGACCTGCTCTGTGCGTCGCAAGAAGCCAGGTCCAGCCCTGCCCTTTGAGGAGAAGTGCTCTACACTGAAGGTACCAGTCCAGCTTCCTGAAGAACGTGGGCAGAGAGGGCTTGGGAGGGCTGAGGCTGGGGAGCACAATAGGTACACGACATAGAGAAGGTGCTAAGGATGCTCCAGAGGGGAAGAAAGGGGGAACTGAGAGAGCTCCCCGGCCACCAATTTTTGGGGAGAGATTGGTCAGTCCTTTCCAGGGTGATCCCAGCTTTTTCCTGAGGGACCTTTACTATGTCCAGTCTTATCCTCTGGCCTTAGGACATGTTGTCCCACCCTACCTTTGCTTTTACTTTAGTGAAAGGACCTCTTCTTTTTAAACTGGCTGTGACCCTTTCTTCTAGGACTTGGAGCTACTTTTCCTTATGGGGAAAGAGACATTGCATCCCAGCATGCAGAGTAGCTGGGTGGGTGGGCTGCTCTAGTTCCACGGCCATTAGAACATTGACAAGCAAGTATACAACTTAAGGTCCACAGAGCCACTTCAGATTACAGCAGGTTCCTCCAGGTTCTAGTAAAGATTGCAGTTAGGTTTATTTACCTTTTCTGTTGAAGCCTGTTTTGATCTATCCCTGTGATCTCTGTAAGGAGGGACTTCTGGGAGGTGAGACAGGGTAATATTCTTCTGGTGTAGACATGGATTGCGTGCACACCAACACTCCTGGCACCTCAAAGGGAAACCTGATAGTTACTGCAGGGCCTGCTTGTGTGTGTACAGGTGTGCGCATGTGTGTTCTCCAGCTTCACGATCCAGTCCACCTCTGTCAGGCCGGCTCTCCTTTTCCCTTGCTCAGTTGTATTTATTAGGCCAGCTGAAGGAATTCAAGGGTTAGCCCAGATGCTCAATGGGAAGGATAACACGTAGGCCCCTAGCCTGACCCTGTCTCTAACCTCTTGTCTCCCTGCAGTCAAAAGCTCATTAACGAGAAAGTGCCTGCCCACTGCAACGGAGCCGTCAGCACCTCCTCCCCTCCAGATCTGGGCCCCAGGCTGCTGCCGCTTTTTATAACTTTATATTATTTTTTTTAAGAAAAAAAAAACTCTTTAAAATACCTCAAGACTGTCTCCCTGTTCTGTTGCTGCTAAGAAAATATAAAAAACAGAAACATAGAAAAGAATGAAAACTGATGTAGCCAAATGAGTGTCCTTACTCTCCGAAGCCCCTTCCCAAGTGGCCGAGATGATAGGCATTATATACCGCAGCACACACACACTGTGCACAGAAACCTGGAGCTGGGATCCTGGGGAATCTTCTTTCAGAGAAGATGATAAAGCATATGATGCTGAGTGAGCAAGGCACCCCAGCCGCTTAAGAGAAACAACTATGGTTCCACTGGGAAAGAACTGGGGGTGAGGGGGACTCACAAACGCCATCCTTGGGTTTTTGTCCTTAGGGTTTGTGGGAGTTAGCTCATGGCCCCACTCCAGTTTTCTAGCTACACGGGGCTTCCATCCCTCTACACATGGCTGTTCTTGCCCTTCTCATTTCTTAAAACCAGCCCTAGTTTCTCAACCATGCAGGGGTTGAGCTTGGTGATTGCTGCTCTAGAGGTGCTGGACAGCTTTTTTTTTTCTTTTTTTTTTTTTTTTCATTTTTAAATTACGGTGTCTGTGTGTCTGTGTGTGGGTATGTGCATGTGATGCCTGCGGAGGCAAGAAGTGTGGGATCCCCCTGAAGCGAGTTACAGTCAGCTGTGACACCCCCATGTGAGTGTTCAGGCCCCGTGCAAGAGTAATATGCACTCTTATGCACTGAGCCATTCCCCCAGCCCCTGGACAGCTCATTCTGGTCTCTTCTGTGAGTTTGCCCTGAAGAGTGGAGTAAAGCTTCTCTCAGATAGCACTCTTTAGGCTGGACCATACCTTTTTGAATAGTGTGGCAGAACTTAGGGTTGTGGGAAGCTCTGGTTCCTCTGGACCGAAGCTGTGCAGCTATTGTGGTGGCAGCAAAGACTGAAAGAGTCCTAAGTCTCTGGAATATTTTGAGGGGGCAGCATGGGAGGGATGGGGGGGGGGTGGACAACTACACCTGTAAACAGGGATGGAGATTACTTCTTTTGGTTTTCATACCTGAGTTCATCAGATTTGGTCACTAGGTTTTGGGTTTGGCTTTTCATTTATGTTATCACAGGGAGGAATCTTGTGTCTTGAGCAAGCCAGAAATGTCTGAGGAGTAAGCAGCCCGGGGAATCCAGTACTTCTAGAAAACACTGGTTCACGTTCTTGGGTCAGCGAACCAAGTGTATGATTTGAGGTTTTGCTCCTATCAGTTGCTACGGACGTAGTTTTCACAGGCCTCTTGAGATATAGACACAAAGATAGAATGAAGGTGGGTTGGGAGCTCGATTAGGTCAGTGGAGGTTTCCGGGAGCCGCCCTTTGGGGCCGAGGCGCTTCTCCCCCACTCTACAGAGGGCGCTGTAGGCACCTCTGCAACACGGCCCCGCAGCATCCCCGGGGAGGAGCCTCTCCTGTAGCCGCCGCCGCCTCCGCGATCGCAAACCCGGAAGAAGCCTCTGGTAGCTGGACTGTGCCGGCCGGCCTGGCACTGCCATGCATCCCATGGAGGTAGGTCTGGTTCCCGCTCCAGCGAGGGAGCCGAGACTGACCCGCTGGCTGCGGAGAGGCAGTGGGATCTTGGCGCACCTGATAGCTTTGGGCTTCACCATCTTTCTGACTGTGCTGTCCCGGCCCGGAACCAGTGAGTGTGCGAGGCGAGGTGGGGCGGCGCCATAGAATGGGGCGGAGCCCAGCCGCTGGAGGGGCCGCTTTGGGCAAACTGGGAGACGCGAAACCCCGACCCTCAGCTGAGGAGGGGCGGGTCCTGGAGTGGTTGTAAAGGCGTAGTGGGCGGGGCCCCGGAAGTCCTGGGAGGGTAGGGCTTGAAAAGACAGACCTGATGCTTCCTTAGAAGGAGGCCTCACGTGGAAAAGCGTTAGGGGATCCTGGGCCGACTGAGGCACTCTAGGACTGGGCTGGCAGCAAATGCAGACCCCAGGCAAAGGTGATGTAAGGAAGGGCCTCTTGGCCCCAACCCTTTGTGGTGAGTTCCTGATTCTTGCTTAGGCTTAAGATGGTATGTTGACCTTTCCCTTGTGGCCAGGTCTTTGCCGTTTACAAACCACGGGACAGATCAGTGGTGCCCAGCCGTCAGCCTGTTCTCTTTGATTCTTACTTAGGTCTTTTCTCCTGGCACCCTGTGTTCATGGCCTTGGCGGTGAGTTTGGATATACTTAGATTAACCCTTGGGGAGGCATTCAGTTTTTCAGCCTAAGGATCAGAGAGATGGGCGTAAAGAGGGCTTCACCTTTCACTAAAACTTACAGGATTGGGGAAAGTGGAGGAAGTGTCAGGTGGCTGAGAAGGTCGGGGAGCGGGGCACAAAAGATATTTCTCCTCTAGTGCCTAAAAGGAAGACGCAAGGATGTTATCAAGGCCTTGCCCTCAGAATTCAGTATTTTTGCTGTCAATGTCTGCTGTTCTGTGGTCCAGAAAGGATGTGTGGAGGCTGCAAGTCCTTTAGTTTCCCCATGTCTTTCTGGATGTGTGAGAAGACCTTTTTTCTCAGGCTCACTGGCCTTTTCCTGTGATTACAGTTCTGTCTCTGCATGGCTGAAGCTATTCTACTCTTCTCACCTGAGCACTCCCTGTTTTTCTTCTGCTCTCGAAAGACCCGGATCCGACTCCACTGGGCAGGGCAGACCATGGCCATCCTCTGTGCTGTCCTAGGCTTGGGCTTCATCATTTCCAGCAAGATCCGAAGTGAGCTGTCCCATCTGGTGTCCTGGCACAGCTGGATAGGAGCCTTGACACTGTTGGCCACTGGAGGACAGGCACTGTATGGGCTCTGTCTCCTCTGTCCTCGAGCAGCCCAGGTCTCAAGGGTGGCTCGCCTCAAGCTCTACCATCTGACATGTGGCCTGGTTGTCTACCTGATGGCTACAGTAACAGTGTTGTTGGGCATGTACTCAGTGTGGTTCCAGGCCCAGATCAAAGGTGCAGCCTGGTACCTGTGCCTAGTACTACCATTGTACCCAGCTCTGGTGATCATGCACCAGATCTCCAGCTCCTACCTGCCGAGGAAGAAAGTGGATATATGAATGCTTCCGAACTCTGAATCTAGGTGGAATTCTTGCCTTGATTTCAATAGTTCCTTGGTGGATCTTCACAGGACCCACTTCAGAAATAGATGAATTTTTGTACTTCATGGCTGAGCCACAGTTTACAGAAACCCTAGCTGCTACTGTTGAGGCATGATCCATTGGGCTCAAATGGGGACATATCCTGCTGTGCAAGTGGAAGGTTATGGAGAACCTGAAGCCTCACTCTTGATGGGAGACAGAGTACTAGGTGGTGGAGGTGATGGTGATGGTGGTGATTTCTTGCTTGTGTGTCTGATGAAGAGTTCTTGTAGGTTATGAATGGCAGCCACAGACACTGGGGTCCCTGTTGAGAAAGCAGTGCTATGGAGAGCCTGTGATCTCTCGGGCAGTGCTGTACAATCAGCCTTAGATGAGCTCCCTATCTCAGGACCTCAGTTTCCAAATCTGAAAGACTTTTACCTTTAACCCTGGTGTCTGGATACCCTCTTAGCTCTGGACCATGTGGGCAGCTCAGGATGTAATTCTTTCATCCATTCTCCCTTTATTCCCCTGGAAATCATGCTGACTCAGCTCCTGAACCAAGAAACTCGGGCCACGAGCTGTGGAAAGGACGGACCCAGGTGAGGGTCTCCTGGACAATAAGGCCGTGAAGGCACTGAAGTCACTTTAAAATTCTGTGGAGGAACCGAAGGCGTTGGCCTTACCACGCCCTTGACTCCTGGGCTCCTTAGCTGAGCTAAGAACTTCCTTCAGGCTACCTCTGGGTATGCTCCTGACATTCATTCTCAGGGCAGAGTGGTCCTGGGCATCTTACACTTTGCCCTTCGGGCTTAAAGTGTTTTACTCGGTGTATTGCTCCATGGTACTATTCTGAGGCTTTTAGAACAAAATAAAGACCAAGGAATAGGCCCCTCCTGACCTAAGGAAAACTCTCTCCCTGTTGCTCTTCTTTCCTTGTCGTTTAAGCTTTCCTTAGTTGGCTGTCTCCGGCCAGCTGGGCCTAAGAATAGGATGATGTTGATAACTGTGCTCTTCCCTGCCTATGTACCTCCTTGATCCAACCAAATTCCCCAGAGCATCCTTGGTTGTGAGGGCTACACGTCAGACTAGTAAGCTGTGGTGTAGGTCAGTCTAGGAGATGGGCCCTCTATAGATCCCAATAAGGACTGAAGACTGCTGAACCAGGAAAGGTATCCAGGCAGCTTTCAACCTGGGAGAGAGAGCCAGTCAAACACTCTGCGAGGCCTGCAGCATAGGGGCTGGTGACCAGTTCCAGAGACAAGGCGTCTGTGGCATGTCTCAGATCCTCTGAAGAATAAGGCCTCTTCTCCCAGTGGCTCACAAACAAGGCAGGTGGAATTCAATAGTCCAGGAATGGGGACTAGGGGACAGAAGTATTCTCTCAGTGGACCTCACCATGCTTTGCTCGGGGAACTAGCATAAACATGCAAGCGCTCTCTAAATACAGCTTGCTGAACAGAGGCCCCTGCAGTGCAGAGGGGAAACTTGTCTTTTTCAAAGCCCTCTCTCCCGCTCAAGCCATCCATTGTGCTGCGAACTTGGAGGGAATGGTTACCCGGCCACATGAAAGAGACTCTCACTAGGGTCACTTTGATAAAGGGCTCCCATCTCCTTCCCTCATTAAGGCCAGTGCTGGGGGGCTCCCTAGGGTGGGCCAGGTAAGGTTCGGCAGCTTGTTCTCAGAGCACAGAGGCAATGCCAGAAAGCCTGAGTCTGCCTGAGGTGTTGCCTCCTCCCAGGTGGTGCGGGGGCTGGTGGGCGGGCAGGCAGGCGTGCTGACAGCCGGCAGTTTGCGTGGGTTGTGCCATCTGATGTCTATTCCCAGCCCCGGGAGGAAGGGGAGTCATTTATATTCTGCAGGAAGAAGGGACCCAGCTGTCGCTTCCTCTGACCAGTGGGCCTGGAGGGCATCGGTGCAGAGCAGAGAGGAAGGTACAGGTAGAGCTGGTCTCCTGCTTAGGGATCTGACCGTAGTGTAGGGGGCAGGGCACCAGGAGGAGCCCTTCTTCCTGTTAGGCCAGATTGGGGCGGGGCTTTCCTCCTCCTCCTGTCTTTCCACATCCTAGGGCAGCAGCTGGACAACCATTAGCCCTCAGTGCCAGCCTACTCTTCCTCCAGCTGGGATCTGTGGCTGCCGGCTGCGTATGCCTCCTGGCTGTATGCTCCCTCTAACCCACACCTGCCCCCTTTTGTATCTTCTGTCTGGATACTACCTGGGTTTCTCAGTAGCAAGGAAGGGACCTTAGCGGGAACACAAATGGCTATCCTTTGGCCATGTTCCTTGACTAGGAAAAGATAGTAATCAGTCCGTTTTGTTTTTTCAAGGGGACACTCAGGATGCTCAAGATTAAAAAAAAAAAATCGCCCATCATTTGCACAAATTTCCATATCATGCTAAGTTTTGATTCCATATTTGATCGTGTTCCAAGCTTGATTATATTCAGACTCAACCTTGAGGGCATTAGAAAGATAATTTTATATCAAACCCAAATGGTAATGGGCACACTGTCTGGAGTCCTCTCAGGAGCCCCTTTGTTCCTGTCTCCTCCCATTGGGGTTGGGGTGTCAGCGAATGAATGACAGGAGCTCTGCATCTGAGAACTCTTGCCTCCCTCTGGCTGTCATCCCATCCACGATAGGCTGCTATCAGTTGCCAGCCTGTTCTTGCTCTCCCCTTCAAAGCAGGCCACCCTTTGCCCATGACACTGGCCTGCCCCGTCTCTCAGTGTCCCCACCTTTCTGCTCCCATGCATGGCTGCTGCAGGTCTTGTTTTTTAAACCTCACTGTGGGAGACCCAGGCACCCTCCCCGAGCCAGCTGGCTGCTGTGCCAAGGCTTGTTCAGAGTTAATAATAATCATTAGTTGAATGGTGCTGGGGCCTTTCAGCTCCAGATCTCTAAGCACTCACTTGCAGGCTGAGTCAGCCAGCCTTCACCTTCCCCCTCTTCCTGGGCTTTGGAGTGTAACAGCATGGGAAGGCACTGTGGGAGAGGAGGGGATCAGGATTCTTGATGCCTGGCTATGCCAGAGGCTTTTCTCCTCTGAGAGTAAGCAGTCAGGCCAAGATACACAGAGAATACAGTGTGCTCAGCTGAGATGGCAATGTCTGTGGTAGCTGATAACCCCAAGCCTCTAGTGCTCCTGTCTACTTGCTTTGGCTCCTGGGGGGCACGCCACCCAAATGCCCCTAAGCAAGTTTTGAGAGCAAGAAAGTGTCTGGGTTTGTACCCCCACAATGCCCTGGTCTGTGGCTGGCACAAAGAACCTGTGTGTCCTCAACTGGAAGGTGTGTCAGCCTGGGAAAGCTGCTTTATGAGTGTCTTGGCTCCTAGCACTGGGTGGCACAGGCCGGCTATTTGCTTCTCATCTTACCTCACAGGGATGTTGTGAGGATTCCACAAGAGAACAAGGCTCAGAGCATTAAACACATGGAAAACAGATGCTATGCTCTATCCTTCTCTCTCCGAGGCTGACTCTGGGCTTTTTTGCTTCCTAGAGAGGCAATGAACTGTGAGAAATGATGCCGAGGAGGGCCCAAGTCTCAGAGGGGCTCTGGGAGCCATACAATGGACACAGTTCTTACTTTTGGATGCAAGGTCGTCTTTTATCTCTCCCTGAAAGAGATGCCACCAAGATCATAGTTACTGAGGTTTGCCCTACGCATTGCTTACCTCATGTGGTCACGCTACAGGAGTGGTCGCAGGTCTGAGTTAGAACAGCTCCCTCCAGGTCAAAGCTGGAGGGTCAGGTCTCAGGCAGGAGTTTTGGTCCTAACCTATCTAAATCTCTCATGTCCAACTCTGCCCTTCTAAAGGAAGAATGGGCACAAAGAAAGGGAGGGTCAGTATTAGTGATTATGGTACTACCACCCTGACCCTGTGTTTCCTCTCTGTAGCTTTAGGCTTCTGTGGTACTATGAAGGGCATGGCTTCTGGCTTCTAGGGGTCCACAGCTTAAGGTTCCCTTTGCTGTCTCAGGCATCTCCTTTCTTCCTGAAAAATGTTTCACTGGAACTACCATACACAAACAAGCAAGGACTACCACACACACACACACAGAAGCAATTAAGCAATTCTGTGTAAACTTTCAGTTAAGAGGAAGGATACTTTCCATTCCATTTGTCTGAGGGCAGGCAGCATTTGGCCCAGAGTGGGTGAAGGCAAGCAGAACCAACGGCAGCATGCAGGCTTGAACATTTGTTTCTCTTTATCTTAATTGTTT
>NW_022196898.1:56290901-56304127 GCF_008632895.1 Mastomys coucha | reverse complement strand
TCTGTCCTGGGATCCAGGAATGAAATACTAGTCTAGCCTCAGCCATTCTTGCCTGAAAGAAAACAGAAGCTGGAGCCAGGCTGGGGAGCTGGGGGGCAGTGCCCCAGAACTGCCCTGGAAAGGGGTTGGAAGTAGATGCTCAGCACTGGGCAGGGCTGAATACAAACAGATTACCTCTGGTGGGACAGCCTTAGCCCAGATGTGCTGAGAGAACAGCAGCCCATTATTAATTAGTGGCCAGCTATTGTCAGAATTCCCCAAAGAGTTTTTGTTGTTGTAGTTGTTGTTTTGTTTGTTTGTTTTTGAGACAGGGTTTCTCTGTGTAGCCCTGGCTGTCCTGAAACTCACTCTGTAGACCAGGCTGGCCTCGAACTCAGAAATCTGCCTGCCTCTGCCTCCGAAGTGCTGGGATTAAAGGTGTGCACCACCACTGCCTGGCTCCCAAAGAGTTTTTTAACCTGTCTTTGAAGTAAGTGAAGGAACCATTTCAGGTTAGTCTGTGGAATCTGGGGGTTGATTTTGTGTCACTAGTGACGTAAGTGGCTCCCAGGACCCTCTCTTTTAAAAAAGGTTCTTAGTTCTCTCCCAATATGTCCTAGCAGTGATGCTTAGACCACACCTAAAGTAATCATACCAAAAGAGGGAGCAGTAGGAGGGGAGGGAGGGAAAAGAAATACAAGTCCTACTTAGTCACAGTCCTCGCCAATCTTTGTGCACATTATCTATGCCAGTGCAGAAGGACACCCAGAAGCCACCTAATAGGATTGTATGTCCTGGTTCACCAAAGGATGGCTCTCAGGCCATAGTTCTATGCCCTCTGTGCTCCGGGGACAGTAATCAGGCTGGCACGTACCAGAAGGCTTCAGGGTGGTTCTAAGGATCCCAGCCATTTGATACCTTCTACCTACCATTGCCTGTGCCTGATGAAAGAGATGCTTGATTGGCATCTCTTTCAAAGCCCCGGGAGAGGAAGCCACCAGCATAGACTCCTTGTGGCCTGACCAAAAAAGCCAACTGTCCTTACTGCAGGGCCAGAGCTTTTTTTGACATGTGGGTGGGGAAAGCACAGCATCACCACTGGTTGCCTAGGAGACAAGATAAGTGGTACAAATACAGAAAAGGGAGGAGTTGAGAGGCCAGGTGGAAGAAAGACTGGGCTAGCCCATGCACTGCACCCTTGTCCTGTCAGATTGGGCTTCTGTTTCCCTGAAGTGCTGCCTGAGAGGAATGATGGAAAGTCTTAAAAGACCCAGCAGACAAAACTGCATATCCGAGATCCAGGGAGTTTGTGGCTTGGGAGTGGGGTGGGCATAAACAGCAGAAGAGATACAGCCTCGGAGAACTCCAAGCAGTCTCCCCAGCCTATTCTCTACCAGCGCCATCCTCTCAACCAGGCAGTCAGCCATAGCAAAGGCAACTTTGTAAAGATGAGGAAATACACAGATGCGGACTATGGGAGACCTCTGACCTTACTCGGCATCTCACTGACTGACCTGATATGCCTGGCAGTGAAGTGGCTTCACTGTTCCTCCTGAAGTGAGACAGACAACTTCCCAGACAGAACAGGGCTACAGTGGCTCAACTTCATACACATAAGAGGTTATGGTAATTACATATTCTCCCTCTTTGGTCTCCCATTCAAGTACACACCAGGACAGACCCCACTTAGCTTCTGAGGTCAGTTGAGATCTCACATATAGGATGGTACAGGCCTAGGCCTCATCCTTTTGGGAGAGTCCTTTCCAGAAGCCTCAAGAGCCCAGCCAGACTTCACAGTCTAATCCAGTTTCTGGAAGTGGATATCTATAAGAAAAAGTGAAGACTCTGCATTTTTTCCTTCCATTCCACAGCATACTTAGAGCACATGAAACAGTCATTGGGTATTAACATACCCATGAGATGAATATGCTTTTAGCTCAAGATGAAAATATCCTGGTAATAATCAAAATTTTATGAAAGTGAGCTGTTTCCCACCATTAAGGGGGGAAAAAAAAAGCAACCTTCCAACCCAAGCATTTTGCCACTGTACCATTAGAAAGTTTGATCCAGCCTTTTAAGAGAACCCTGTAGGGAGGCAGCCCTCTCCTCGGGGATCTAGCAGATCATCATGTACAAGCCCTGGCCCAGCGTATCTAATCTCTTGATTGCTAAAGGCACTGTGATGCTGCTTTTAAGGCTATCTCACAAATTAGAAAACTGCCCTGCCTGACTATGTGTGGTCTGAAAGAATATAGTAGCTTTTACTTTTTTAACAGGTTGAGAAAGAAAAAAGAAAACTGAAAAGACATTAACATTTTAGTGCCCACTGGTACATTTTCATTGGATGCTCTGTTTTGGCAGGGATTTGAATATGTACCTCAAAGATTCATGTCCTAGAAGCTTGGACCTCAGTGTGGTACAGCTGAAGGGTGGTGTAACCTTTAAGACATAAAGTCTAATGAGAGATAGGTCATCTGGGCATTGTCCTTAGAAGACAGTAATGCAGTTCTCATCGGGCCCTGGTTTGTTCTCACAAGAACAAGTTGTTATAAAAAGGGCAAACAGACTACAGAACCTGTCTTTCACCCTGTTTCTTTATGTGATCTCTTCTGCATTTCCTCCCATTACTGTACTGACACATACCATAAGGCCCTCATGACATGAACA
The DNA here is from genome assembly GCF_008632895.1 of Mastomys coucha. NCBI lineage: Eukaryota > Metazoa > Chordata > Mammalia > Rodentia > Muridae > Mastomys > Mastomys coucha. The sequence continues at coordinate 56,301,481 of NW_022196898.1, read as the reverse complement.
ACCAGTGGGACCATGGGATCTTCAACTTCCGTCCTCCAAAACTATAAGCTGTGTACCCTTTTCTCCCTTATAAAAGGCTGTGCCTCGGGCACTTCCCTCCAGCAGACAGAATGCTATGTTGGGGCAGAACCAGGGTCATTCATCTATACACTGTCTGTGGGTGTTTGTCTGCTACGGCAGTGCAGTGGAGGTTTAATAGATAGTGAATCCTCTAAGGCCTAAAATATTTACTGTCTGGCTTGAGAGAGAAAGTTTGCCATTCTCTTCTCTAATCTTAATGCCTGGATGATTCAGATTTTATACTTAGTTTCCTAGACGATATAGATAACAACACTTAGAAGAGATTCTCTCTTCTGATGTCACACCCTTTTGAAGTATACTGAACCCACCCACATGCTAAAGTAAATACACCAACCACAAACTGTGCCAGAGCAGAGACTCAAGCCAGGTTTAATGGTCATTGTCTAGTTATAGAGCCCATGGGCTCTGAGGTTTGCCAGCCTGGTGTACACAGTGGGAGGAAGAGTCCTAGACACAGAAAAAAAGAATTACAAGGCAAGAACACACACGAACCCGGAAAATTGGCTTTGTTCTCCCCAGACGGGTCTACCCTTTCCTGGCCTCTTCCAGGGGCCCCATAGATAACAGCAAAGAAAAAGATCACAAATAATTACACAGACTGTAGAGCCCTGTCATATCCTATCTCCAGAGAAACCTGCTTCTCCTTCCTGGGAGATAGAGTTTATGGGTACAGATGGGGCGAAGGCCATCTTTTCTTATATCTACACTTGGCTGTTTTCTTCCCAAGGTCTAATGGGATCATCTATGCAGAATACAAATAAACACATACGTCCCACCTACAAGGACAAAGCTACCATTGGGTTATAAGAACTGAAACCACAAGAAGAGACCAGTCAGTTAAATGGTTTTTGGTGGAGCGTCCAGACATGTCCTGCAGGTACCTTGAACTAGGGCCCAAGTCAGTGGATGTAGTAGGGAGAGTTAGGCTGCAGAGTCAAACTTAAAAAGAAAATTACTCTCCTGGTCCTCAGGAGCTCAGCTAGAATGCCCCAGAAGGCAAACTTCATTTGACTTCCATTTGAAAGAGTCTCACAGCCCTCGATAGTGTCAGGAGAGGATGCTGCCACCTAAGAGATTTCCTCATTCCCCGACAAGTCTGAGGGTGGAGGTCTGGCTCTTGAATCTCTGGTGCCAAAGTCCCCAGAAGTCTTTGGAATACAACCGGTTCCTCTCCAACCCTTGACTAATAGGACACAGGAAGAACAACTCAGAGCTGCCAAGCCTCGGCCAGAATCCTTTGGAGTCCTTCCTTACTCTGGCTCTAGCCTCCTGTCTTACAGGTATGTAGTTTTTAGGGAGGGTTGGTTCCTGAGGAGTTGATGAACCAGCTAGTACCTTACCACCCTTCTCCCAAAGGCTCCACCTGTGAGTGTGTGGTCCCCCTAACTCCAGCATCTGCAGAAAAGTGAATCAGCTCCATGGAGATATGGGTAAAAGTTCAGGGTGTTCAGAAATTAAAGTACAAGAGATTGTGCATTTGAGGAGCCTGGCATGGTCACTGTCTCTCCTGCAGTGCCAGAAAACTGTGTGTGAGAAGCGGTGTGCGTGGGTGGAGGCCGTTCTAGAAATGGTGGCATCAGAGGGGGCCACAGACTCACTGTCCTGGTGGAGGTCAAGGTGCTGGCGTGCATGCATACCTATGAGCATGCGTACCTATGAGCATGCAACTACTTAAGGGGAATCGCTGCACTTCTCTCTTGACAAAACTAGGTTACTAATAAAGGATGGACAGCAGCCTTGAGATCCCAGGAGCAGACAGGGGACAAGGTTTACTTCAGTTTCTCTTCCCCAGTCCTTATAAGCAGCCTGACAGGCCCTCGAAGCATTAGGCAGCCCTCACCCACAGGTAAACAACACCCCGTCAGAGCCTCAAAAGCAGGTCAGGAAACTGGAGGACCTGGACAACTTCCAACCACAGGAAACAAGGGAAAGAAAAGACACCGGAAAAGACCAACACTGGGGAACACGGTCACCTCTGCCCTGCCCACCCCTCTTCCGAAGCTTAGAACAACTGCCTCTGGGGCCTGCAGTATGCTCACAGGATGCAGGGCACAGTCATCTCTGCAGCCAAAGCATTTTGCGAGCCTGGATGGAAGCTAAGGCTAGGTTTGTTTTTAAGTGCCTCTGCTCTGACAGCCACAACTGCCCCGATCTCCGACTGACTTTTCAAAGTGTACTGCCCCTTCTGCCTCTGTGACAAGACTGCCTGCCTTCCAGTCAGGTGAGGGAACACAGAACTCTTAAGCCACACTCTGTATCGCCATTCTGGGACAGAGACCACTAGGTTCCAACCCTTCAGATGACAAAAATCCCACACTCTGCAGGAGTGAGGCAGCCTTGTGAGCAGAGAGAAGATAAACGTGAGGGCCTGTCTATCTCCAGACCTAGTCTAACCGAGCAGGACCGGGCTTTGCCGACTCCTCCTTTGCAGAGCAGCCCTCTAAGGAAGGCTCAGAGCCCCACCTGAGCTGACTGGAAGGTTGACGGAAGGGATGGCATACATGGAAGATCAGGTAGGTCTGGCTGGCTGCTACATCAAAGAGGCTGGTTTTCCCTGTTCTTCCAGCAAGTGTGGCAGCCCTGTGCCATAGTGGCGGCAAGTGGCATAATGCTCCTTCCTCAGTATCCCCTCCTCCTGTCCCGACAGATAGACACCGAGAGTCAAATGCTAATCAAAACTTTCCCCCAGCCAGGGAATTAGCCTACCTGGAATTTATGCCCTATCTACAAGTTTTATGCTATGACAGGGACCTCTTAATTCATTCTGTACCCATCTGTGCCACCTGCCCCAGGACAAGGCACAGACATAATGTCCCACATTGCTGCCATAACTAACAGGCAAGAGGCCAGGCTCCCGCAAAAATCCACCTACTCAGGGCTCCCGGGGAAAGAAGACAGCACTAGTGAGAAGTCTCACAGCAGCTTTAGGGAGTGTTATTGATCCAGGTCTCGGCCTTTTCCTGACTCATTTTCCAAAGGTTTCCAGTTCTCTAGCTACGAGTGTGACTTCCTGACCAGAGCGGCTACTGCAGCTTCCCTGCATGGCTCCTGTGGAGGCTCCCCCAACACACACAACTCCGCAGGTGTGGGTGGGCAGAGACAGAAAAAAAAAAGTTGTTTTTCAAATGGTTTTTTCTTAAGGAGCTAGGGATGACCTCAAAAAAAGTTTAGGGAATCTGCTCCTCCCCTCACCCCATTCCTCGTTCCTGTCCAACTCAGATGCGCTCCCTCCTCCTCTACCACACTGAGAATAGCCAAGGCTTTGGGTAGGGGTGTGGCATCTGCCTTAGGATTAATATATCCATATGTGAAACTTGCAGCATCCACACCCTCACTGGGGTCTTGCCTCCTCTTGTGCCCATGACCAATTCCCTGGTGGTCAGGAGGAACCCACGCCCTTGGGCAGCCAGCCCTCTCTTCCACCCCGTCATATCCCTCAGGGGTACACTACCTCTCCTGGGGCAGAACCTCCCCATCAGCCTATGCTGCTCACACCACGATGGGTGTATCAGAAAAGACCGAGCTGACCGACTCTGGATCTGACATCCTCCGTTGGCCCTTGCCTGTAGCCTCGGGCACTGGCAGAGTGTTGCCTGGCTTGAGTTTGCCATTTTGACCCTGCCCCGGTCCAGCAGGTTCCAGGAAGGCCACCCGCCGGTCAAAACCATCATCTTTGTCCCCACCAGCCATAGGGTCATGGTTGGGTGTGGTACTGAGCATAGAAGAGCTGAGGCTATCTCCTTGATGGCTGGAAGACTTCTCCACACCCCGACACCAGCAGCGGCAAGGGGTGAGGTACAAGTATATGAGGACCAGAACCACACTGAGGATACAGCCCACCAGGGTAGTATAGGCCGTGTTGAGGGTGTCATGGTGTCCGTGCAAGGTGAAGTTATACACTTTCAACTCCACAGACAGCGTCTCATTGAAAGTCTCCCCCATGGCATAGCAGGTATACACACCCCCATCCTCAACCTGCACCTTTTTAAAATGAAGATTGCCATCCTTCACGGAAACCGTGCCATTGGACCCCTGAGTTAGCACCTGTTCATTGCTCGGGGTCACCCACACTTTGGTCATCCCTTGCTGTTTGGTATCACACGTGATGGTCAAGGTGTCTCCCAGGTGAGCCTCCCAGGCACTTTCCTTGTACTCGCTGCAGTTGAAGAAATCCAGACTGAAGACATTGTGCAGCTTCTTGGAATGCATGCAATACAGATCCTCCTGGAAGTCCATCACAGAACTCAGCTGCCGGTACTGCCAGTGGGAAAAGAGCTGGTAGAGCTTGCAGTCACATTCCAAGGGGTTGTTATGCAGGTACAGCCCGTTCTTGACCCAGGCTGGCAATTTCTGCAGGTCGGTCAGGGGCAACTTCTTTAGCTTGTTGGAGGACAGATCCAAGAGCATTAGTTTGGGTAATTTGTTTCTATCCTTGATCAGCTCCAGAGGAAAGCGGGAGATCAGATTCTGGCTTAGGTAGAGTTTCTGCAGCTGGGCCATGTCCTCGAAGGCATTCCGGTCCACCACCACAATGTGGTTATTGTAGAGCAGCAGCACTTCCAGCGCCTGCAGGTCGCTGAACAGGAACTCATCCAGCGTGTGAAGATGGTTGGAGGAGAGGTCCAGGTACCTAAGGTTGGGTACGGGGATGAAGGCCTCAGAGGAGATGAAGTTCAGGTGGTTGTGGCTCAGCAGCAGGGAGTGCAGGTTGATCAGACGGGTGGGGGTCCACTCGGCCCGCAGCCGGCTCAAGTTGTTGTGGCTGAGGTCCAGGAGTGCTGTGTAGCTGGGTAAAGACTGGGGCACGCTGGGCAGCTGCTGCTTAGAGCAGCTGAGGATGTTGCTGGCGCACAGGCAGTTGGCGGGACAACTAACCACAGAGCGGCCGGCCCTGGCTACCTCAAAGAGAAGCAGGAACAAGGAGAGCAGCAGGAGCCAGAGGCCTCGCAGGTCACGCTGGGGTTGCATAGTGTCACTGGGGAGAGCGAGGAAGGCCGCAGGATCTGGGAGAGAGTCACCCCGGCATGTTCTGGTGGAGGATGGAAGGGTCACTTTCACTCCAGGCTTGGGAGAAAGAGGATGGGTTTGTAGTCACCAAGGCCTCAGGAGGGCAAAGACCACCACTCCCACTTTCCTCTCCAACCCTTGTTCCCACCCTTTGGTGAGTGGAAAGGGGAAGCTGTCCCGGGTAGTTCCCAGGCACAGTGAGGCAAGCTGTGGGCTCAAAATACTAGGGCATCAGAGGCATTGGCGCAAAGGCCCAGTGGGCTAGGGTCGCGGGTGTAGAGTGAGGGCGTGCACAGCGTGTCCCCTGTGGTGGCAGTGGTAGGGTGTCACAGGGATTGCACGCTCGAGGCTTGGAGGCGGGGTCATCAGGGCCTTTCCCGAGGAACCCAGGGAAGGTCAACAGGGTACGTATGGGGCTGGATAGGGCCGGGGGTTCCCGGGGCCTGCGGCGCGGGTTCCCTCCCCAGAGCCTCCGGTCACTGCACCTGCTCCGCGGAGGATGCGTCTCAGCCCATGGTCAGTCCGGGAGCTCCGTCGCGGCCTCCCCGGTCCGCGCCTCCCCGGCCGGCCTGTCACGGCGCCCGGCGTACGCAGGGGCCCGAGCCCGGCGACATCGCCTGCGAGGAACTTGCTGGGTTCCGCGCTGTCCACCCGCGCCGCCGCCTCTCCCGGACCGCCGCGCCCGACCACCCGAGCCCACCAGGCACGACTGCCGCCTCCGGAGCCACCGGCCGGGCGAGAAGCAGTGGGGCGAGCGGGAGACGCCGCGATCCCAGCCGAGGGAGCAGCGTGGGGGCAGCGAGCACCGCGCGCGCGCCCGCCGCCCGTCGCCGCCGCCGCCGCCGGAGCCTCGGGGCGCGTGCGCGCGGCGGGGGCGGGGCGCACGTGCGTGTGTTTGTCTCCAGCTCCCGGCGGACGCGCGGGCAGCCCGCTGCAGTCAGGGGTCATTTCCTCTGCCGTCCTGGAAATGCTCCTCCAAAGCGAGCGAGCGAGCGAGCGAGCGTGGCCCCTCCGGCGCCTCTCCTCCCTAGCCTCATTTTCTCCATTCTCTTCATGCCCCAGTACCGCTCCTTCCTACCCAAACTCACTGTCGGGAAAAGTAAGTCGAACAGGAGGAGTGAGGTCGCTGGAACCGGTGAACTGACTCCCGGGGCAAGAAGCGGCACGCGTCTTTTCATTTTCCAAATTAAAGAAATCTGGCTCACCTCCTGCTGTCAGTATTGGCGGGAAATTCGTTAGTTAACGTTTTTTGACGTTCCTTCTGCTTTCTTTTTGGAGCTGTGAAGTCACTAAAATTTGGGGAGGGGGGAAGAGCTTTATTTTGTTTTGGTTTTGGTTTGGTTTTGGTTTTGTTTTTCCCTCTCTGTTTTTGATGCCACTAGTCTATACATCTTGGAGTACCTTTGAAGAACACACCTGCTGAGCCTGTAAGCCTGCTAGTCACGACTGGGCTTGGGGGGTGTGTCCTTCCACAGACAACCCACCTTGCCTCCCCACTTCCAGTCCTATCGAGCTCTCCCACTTGTCTTCTTCCCGAAGCAGTACCTGCACTTCCTGGTTGTTGGATCATAATTCTAGTACTTTCTCTACTACCTTAATTCTCAAAAATGAAGGCCAGTGGTGGGCATTGAGGTGTTTTCTGTAGGATGGCCTCTCTAAACACAAAGAGGCTGTTAATCAATGTATGAAAATTGATGATTGGGGGTAAGGCCCAGGATGAACCCAGACCAAGTCATCCAAGAATTCATTCTTGAGATAGTGGACACGGAGGGAGAAATTAGCAAGTTTTTCTTTCCAGTCTTTTACAGTAGCAAGGCCACGCCTTGAAATTAATGTCTCAGCAAATTAGCTTGCTAAGAACTTAAAAAAGAAAGAAGGTAGATCTCTCCCATGTTTTTGCTGTGAATTTAAGTGACTGTGTTATCTCTTCAAGGGGTATTAGCACATTAAACTTATGCATGACCTGAAAAGATTTTTTTTCCTTTCCTGTTTAATCTGGGCATGGTGAAAAGTTGAGAAGGGAGGGTGGTCCTTTTGGGAGTAGAAGGAAAGAGGAATCACGAAATCAATTGCTGTGAAACGCATTTTTTGTTGGCCAGAGATTCCAGAGAAGCACGCTAGGCAGTACTGGCTTGGCGGTTTCTCAGTTGCAGGTACATGTCATGTGGAAGTTTATCATCAGAAAACTTGACTGGGACCAGAGGGTCACATGGATCCCTCAGATGGTTGGCTGTTGTCGAGAAACCTCAGTGACTCTCCAGGAAGGTCAGGTCTCAAGACGGCTTCAGCGTCCTGACAGGACAGCTTCTGTCAGGGCGAGAGATCCAAGAGCCTGCAAGATGGAAGTCACAATGACCCAGCTCTTTCAAGTATTGCTGTCATCTCCACTTTGGTCACAGAGACAGATACTGATGGAAAGAGACCACAAAAGGGCATGAGTTCCAGTAGAAGAGGATTGTTGGGGGCCCTCTTGAAGCTGTTATCACACACATGGCCTCTGAAATTGCATCTAATTTTTAATTTTGAAAAATTTCAAACATACTAAAAGTATGTAATGAACTCCTATATATCCGCTATCCTTATTCAATAACGGACAAGGAAATATTATCATTGTATTTTATGCAAATATCCCTGGAAAAATGCATGCCCTCCCCTAGTCTTCCTTTAGACCCCAGCATTCCAGGCTCTTGTCTATACATCTATCCCTCTTCTCTTTCTACTGTGTTTGAAAGGTAAGGAAAACAAAGTACCAAAAAAAGAAAAAGGCTCTTTGAGCTGGACATCAGTTTTAAGAATTGGTACCTAAGCCAGGTGGTTGTGGCACACCCTTTTAATCACAGTACTTGGGAGGCAGAGAGGCAGGTGATCTCTGAGTTCAAGGTCCACCTGGTCTACAGGGAGAGTTTCAGGACAGACAGGACTACACAAAGAAACAAACAACAAAAGAGTTGGTATCTATAATTTGGATAACTCTTCAGTCTCTTTTAATCTCGACTACACTTAAATTTTTAAAATATGCGTACAAACCACTGAGGACTCTTGCTAACAGTGAGATTCTGAATCATTAGTCCGGATAGGGACCCAGTAGCCTGCGGTTCTAACACTAGATATTAATGCTTTGGATCCACAGACCATGTGTTGAGTCACAAGGGGCTAAGGGTGTGCCATTTAAATTGGTAGCCATTACTCAGCACATCGGAATTAATTACAAATAAATAACATTAGAAACCACATCTTGGCTTTTCCTAGCCACACTGAAAATAGCAGTGACATGTGGCCAACTACCCAATGGAACAAGGCCTTGTCCCAGGAAGTCCTTTGGGTGGCACTGTATAGAGAATTGACTCATAATAACTCTCCCACAGCTGCTTTTGAGGCCAAACAACTATCTATTAATTCACAACAAAAGACAACCTGTACAGGATAAATAGCAACAGGTTATTTATAGTCTGCATTTATTTCCACTTGCTGGAATAGATCAACTCAGTGTTGCTAACTACAATTTCAAAGGTTATTTGTCTAGCTCAGAGCTTGAACAAAAGAGGCTGCATGCATCTTCTAGCTTATAAGACTGGATGAATCGTGTCCCTCCACACTAGGAGTATTTTTTCTTCTGTTGGACTGACTGACATTGACCATTGGAATCAAAGTAGAGAATGGTGGGAGAAGACACTAACTTTCAGGTCTGGAGAACACACAAATTTGGGGTTGAGGATATACTTAGTTGGTAGAGTGCTTGCCTAGCTAGCATCTAAGATACCCTGAGTTTGATAGGGACCAGCATGGGTTATAAAGTCCCACCTTAAAAATTTAAATTAAAAATTAGTAATAAGCAAGGATCCAAAATCGTGTGTGTGTGTGTGTGTGTGTGTGTGTGTGTGTGTACAGGGGTGTACCATGTGTGTAGGTGCCCTTGCAGAGCCTAGAAGAGGGAGTTGGATCCTGCCAAGCTGGAGTTACAGGTTTTGCAAATGCCTGATGTGGGTGCTGGGAACTCAGCTCCTCTCTACAAGAGCAGTGGGTGCTCTTAACTTCTGAGAGTTCCTCAGCCCCAGCGGGTGCCCTTTCTTTCTTTCTTTTTAAAAGATTTATTTATTTATTTTATGTATATGAGTAAGTACACTGTAGCTGTCTTCAGACACACCAAAAGAGGGCATCAGATCCCGTTACAGATGGTTGTGAACCATCATACAGTTGCTGGGAATTACCTCAGAGCCTCTGGAAGAGCAGTCAGCACTCTTAACTGTCATCTCTCCAGCCCCCAAAACTGGATATATTAAGTGTTCTTTCATTTTGTAGAGTAATAGCTGTAACATTTGTGCTCTTACAGCATCTCCAGAAAACGGGACCTATAAAAATCTGAGGTTATCTTGGAACAGTCAGCAAAAAGGACGTAGGTCAAGAATTGCTTAAAGGGATAAAAGTTTAGCGCTCACCATTGGTGTGCACTCTTCTTATATCAAGAAGTTCACTTGCGTTTCCCATTTTTGTTTCATTCCTGATGGATCTTTTTATAAGGGAATTTCTGCAACCATCTTATAGATTATCACTTGGGTTTTTTTGTTTGTTTGTTTGTTTTGTTGTTTTTGTTTTTGTTTTTTGTTTTTTGTTTTTTGCTCTGTACCTTACTTAGTTCTGAACATGCTCATACATTGGTGTCTTTCCTATCCTAGAGGTAATTCCTTCTTTTTAGACAGTTGGTGTCACACTCCCCTTTTGTCACTCCTTGCCCTTGTCACCTCAACCATTCACACTTCCTGAAAGCTCTGGGTGGTCTGCAGAAACCACGAGGATGAGCAGGTTAACTGGAGGCTGAAAATGGATGGATGATGGGGGCTGGAGGGGGCACCATAGACAGCTTCCAGTGCTCTGGGCTCCTTGGATTTATCAAGCCTATCTAGAGGTATTTCGTTTAATCTATAGCTCCCAGTCAAGGCTGCCCTGCCATAATGGAAGTGATTGTTCCAGGCAGCTAAATGATGAACATCGTCTTGACTTTTGATGCTCACATAGTCCTGCACTGAGTCACCAGGTAGACGTTTCTGGGAAATATATCTGACAACTTCATGGTCCAAACCGTTATTTCATCCTTGAAGGACGGGATTCTGCTTCCACAGTCTCCCTGTACCTGACCAGGCATCCCAGAGATAGAGGGTCATTTCTGAGGCATGGTTACAAACGGGAATCCCCTACAGCTCCCAAAGTACAATCTTTTAAAAGGGATTTGGCTTTTTTTTTTTAAGATTTTTGTCATGAACCTGAAAATATTTTCTTTTCCTGTTCATGCAACTGTCTCTTTTGATTTTTAATTTTAAGTCTAAAATTAAATTTTAGCTAACTCAGAGACTTCTCAGCTATTTTTCATACCATGCAGATTCTTGACTAGTTTGCACTGTATCTGGAAAGCTTAATATTACAGTTTAGAATCCCAGCATTTGGGAGGCAGAGGCAGGCAGATTTCTGAGTTTGGGGCCAGCCTGGTCTACAGAGTG
>NW_022196898.1:56269397-56290796 GCF_008632895.1 Mastomys coucha | reverse complement strand
AGGACAGCCAGGGCTACACAGAGAAACCTTGTCTCGAAAAACCAATAATAATGATGATGATGATGATGATGATGATGATAATAATAATAACAACAACAACAACAATAACAACAACAAAATTACAGTTTAGAAAGTCAGGGTCTTCCAACTTAGGGATGAATAATTGCTCAACGAACAGCTAAGGATTTCTCTCTCTGATCTATGGCCATTTGATTAACTCTTTGTGTGAATAGATCTTTCTCCTCTAACCTTTCTTTTTTTGTTTGTTTTCTTTTTCTTTTTCTTTTTTTTTCTTTTCTTTTTTTCTTTTGTTTTTTCAAGACAGGGTTTCTCTATATAGCCCTGGTGTCCTGGAACTCACTCTGTAGACCAGGCTGGATTTCTTGAACTCAGAAATCCACCTGCCTCTGCCTCCCAAGTGCTGGGAATTAAAGGTGTGCACCACCACTGCCTGGCTTTCTTTTTTTGTTTGTTTGCTTTTTGTTTTGTTTTGTTTTTGAAAACAGGCTTTCTGTACATAGACTTGACCATTCTGGAACTCACTATATAGATCAGGCCGGCCTCAAACTCACAGAAATCCACCTATTTCTGCCTTCCAAGTGCTGGGATTAAAGTCATGTGTCACCATGCCCCACTCTTATTATGCTTTCTGCAACTAGTTCAATTAGGTTTGAGGAATTTCAACCATTTATACTGTTCTTAACTAGTTATGTTAATTATAATTTTGGCTGATCTGACTCTTACCTATAATAAGAGAGCATCCAACTGCCTGTGTTATAAGAGACGTTAACAGCCAAGTTCACAAGCTAGCTGGAAGAGCAAAAGGGGCCAGGAGAGAGAAGTGTCATTTTGTGATTTAGAGTGCAGCGTCTGCAGCCAGGCTTCCTGTCCTTGCTCTCCCTCTCATTGTGATAGGAGCAAGTTACTTAACCTACACAGTCGAGACAATAAGAATACCTGCCTGATCAGGCACTGAGACTTTAGCTAGCTTATCCGTCCAATAGAGTCTCTTAACAGGCAGTCAGCACTGCATACATCAGGAAGTAGGAGCAGACTCTCTGCATCTTTGGTTGAGGTGCTTTTCTTATAAGTTTACTTTTATTCTTTCCCAGTCTCATACATGTACATAATGAATTGCCGTCATCCTCACACACCCCATTACTCTCTTTCACCACCGTGCCTCCCACTGAAATCCTTTTCATACCAAGTTGCCTCCGTCCCCCCCCACCCCCCGTGTGTGTGTGTGATCGAGTTTAATCAAGCGTTCCTGCACAAGTATAAGTGGGAGCTCATTCAGGGGAGTACGGGCAGTTTATGAAAGGCCACATCACTAAAGAAAGACAAACCTCTCATCCCAGCCACAATTAACTGTCCATAGTCCCTCAGACAAGGGTGGAGCCTCATGAGCTCTTTCCCTGTCCATAATATAGTGCTAATGGACCTAATGTCCTGCAGGTAACCACAGCTTCATTGAATCTCCACGTACTATAAGACTGTTGGGGACAATTCCAAACATAGGGGGAAGCTGTGATCTGCGGTCTGTTCTGCAGAGTCCTATGTTCCAGAGTCCAGTGGAGCTTATGAATAAAACAGAGTTGTAATTGTTAAAGAATGGGAGGCAAGGGAATGGAGAGATGGCTTGGAGCTTTAGAGCGCTGACTGCTCTTCCAGAGGACCCAGGTTTGATTCCCAGAACCTACACAGAAGTTCACAACTTTCTGTAATGCCCGTCCTAGGGGATTTGACACCTTCTTCTGGCTTCCATAGACACTGTACACATACGTACAGTGCACAGACATATGCAAGGGAAATACTGCACACAAAAAGGAAAAAATGTAAAGGATTGGGAAGGCATGAGAAAGCCACAATAGATGCTGAACTAGCTAGAAGGGCCAGGCATCAGTAGCCCATCCTGCCAGCTCCCAAGAGGGCTCGTGTCATTCCAACAGGTCTGGACCCCAGCACAGGCAACAGTTCCTTTAAGACTGCAGGAGCTCTTCTGTACTCAGTTTGGGTCAGACCATAGCTGCAGTATCCAGATCAGTTCTGGGAAGCTCGTTTATAGCCTGGAGCACAGCCAGAGGTCGCTGATGGAGCTGTGCACAGTCCAGTAATCATATTATATGCATTTGCTCACAAACATCTGTTGAGTCCCTAGGGCAGAGCACTATGTTACAGGCCTCAGGGTGAGGTTGGGTAAAGTGGAATGTAAATATCCTTTGGACATAGTTCTTCCCCTGAATGGGGCCTAAAAAGTAAGATATGTCCTTTAGCAAGCACCTATCAACTGCCTATTATGTTCAGGATTTCCCTGTAAGTGGTATGGCTTTGGTTCTAATAGGAAGATCACTGGATTGACTCCAAGGCAGCTGGATTCTAGCTCTTCCCCTGTTAACCAGCTGTGAGACTATGGATACGTTACCCCAAGTCTCAGTTTTCTCTTGTAGAAAGTAGAAGTTATTAGACCTTCTTTATTAATAGTTCACACTGGGGCTGGAGGAATGGCTCAGTGGTTAAAACAACTGGCTGCCCTTGCAGAAGTTCCAGGTTCCATTTTTAGCACCCACATAGAGGCTCATAACCATCTGTAACTCCAGTTCCAATGGCCCCCCTTTCTGGTCTCTGTGGGCATAGCATACACATGGTACTCATACCTACATTCCGGCAAAACACCCAGAGACATAAAATGAAAATGAATCCTTAAAAAGTACAAATTGCAGCGCTGCAGACCTACTGAATCAGAATCTTCTTAATTAGGATCCTGAGAGGCACTTTGATCATGGAAGTTGGGGAACACTATCTCAGGTGGTTTGAATAGGTTTGGCTCCCATAGACTCATGTGTTCGAATGCTTGGCCTCTAAGGAATAGCACTACTAGGAGGTGTGGCCTTGTTGGAGTAGGTATAGCCTTGCTGGAGGAAGGATGTCACTGTTGGGTGGGCTTTAAGCTTTCTTACCCTTAAGCTATGCCCAGTTTGGCACACTGGCTTCTTCTGCTGCCTGCCTATCCAGATGTAGAACTCATGGCTCCTCCAGCACCAGGTCTCCCTGAGCATGGCCATGCTTCCCACCATGAAAATAATGGACCGAACCTCTGAAACTGTAAGCCAGCACCAGTGAAATGTTTTCCTTTAATAGAGTTGCTGTGGGGGCTGGAGAGATGGCTCAACAACTAAGAGCACTGACTGCTCTTCCAGGGGTCTTGAGTTCAAATCCCAGCAACCACATGGTGGCTCACAACCATCTGGAATGGGATCTGATGCCCTCTTCTGGTGTGCCTGAAGACAGTGGCAGTGTACTCATATACATAAAATAAGTAAATTAAAAACTTGCTGTGGTCATTGTTGTCTCCTCACAGCAATAAAGCCTTATCTAAAACACTACCCTTCAGGACAATGTTCTCTAGGTGTGGGCTCCCCACTGACTCCATCAGAATGTCAAAAGAACTTGGGAAGGAGATTCCGAAGTGCATCTCCAGACTTGCTTAGAATGCTGGGGTTTAGGACCTGTAAGTCTTTATTTAATGTGATTCTAAGTGATCCTTTGTATCCTTAGATTTAAAAGTCATTGTTATAGAATTTGGCAGGATTAAGTGAAAATTTTTGGGGAAAGGTTGGTAGCTCGTACACAAAGGATGATAGGGCATGAGAAGAAGTCATCCTGAGCACTTTTGAACAATGTAGAATGATGTACTGTTTGAAATCCTCAGAGCTGCAAACGAGAGTCTGGTGTGGTAGCCTGGGTGTGGTGGTGCACACCCTTAATCCCTGCACTTGGGATGCAGAGGCAGGCTGATGTATGTGAATCTGAGGCTTCTCTAATCTACATAGTGAACTCCAGGCCAGCCAGACCAGCCAGAGATGCATAGTGAGACCCTGTTTCCTCCTCCTCCAAACAACAACAATAATAACAATAATCTTAGATAGGAGACTTTGGGAAGAGAGATTGCTGTAAGACCCCAAAAGGTACTAGCTGTGGAAACTGTGGGCCCAGAGCCTCCACGACTTCGAGAATTGAAACAGTGTTGGGAAATGCTCAAAGAGGCTTTCAGGGACTGGAGAGTTGGTTCTGTGGTAAAGAGCACTCGTTCTTGCAAAGGACCAGGGTTCTATTACCTTCACCCTTGTGGAGGCTCACCGTTTCTTTTCTCAGGAACCAGACAAACATGTGGTGCACAGATGTGCATGCAAGCTGGGCATTCATATGGATAAAAAAAAATTTAAATCTTTTTTAAAATTTTATTTATTTACTTTTTTACATATAGAACATCAAACACCTTTATTACACTACGAATGAGGCTTATTTGCCTTTCCGGGCTTTGATCTTCCGCAGATGGAACTCCAGCTCCGTTCCTTCGTTCCTTCGAGTACATAGCCGTCTGCTCTGCCGCACTGGCCTGATCTTGAGGCAATGCAGGTGAGAAGCTTGCCCTGCCGGAACTGCTCCTCCAGAAGACTGCTGATCTTGGCATTCTTTTTCCTTTCGTTGCATTTCTTTTGCATTTTCTTTGATCATTCTTTGTTTAAAAATCTCTTCCTCTTTAGGAGTCAGCTTGGCCTCTTTCTTGCGGCCCAGGGGCAGTGCATAGTGGGACTCGTACCACTGCTGGTACAGTGTGGTGTCAATAAGCACACTGCACTGCAGTTCTTCACCAGGGTCTTGGTGCGGACACACACATTATTGGATGCATTGTAGACAACATCAATGATCCTTGTTTTGCGAGCACAACACTCAGAGCCCCAGGAAAATTTCCCGACATCCAATCTCAGGGTACGGTACTTCTTATTGCCTCCTCGAACTTGGACTTTGTGAATGCGATGAGGGCCAATCTTAGTGTTGGCAGCAGGCCGTCCCAGTGGAAAGGCTTTCTCTTACCCCCAGTCTTGCGGCGCTTGTGCCAGTTGTCCCGAAAGATGCCCATTGCTCGGCGCTGGTTGTAAAGAGCTTTAAATCTTAAGAATAAAAATAAAAAGAGGCTTATAATCCAAGAGTCACTTACTTTTGTTATTGTTGTTTCTACAAGGGCATACTTATAGGTCTTGAATAAGTCAAATTGCTACCATCCAATATGAAGAACTCTTGGTAGAATTTTTATCAAGTGCTTTCCTTTGGCACATCAACCATTGATATTTTAGTATGTTGACCACTCTCCATTTAATCATGTTGATTAGTGGAACAGAGTTAGTTCTGTTCATAATAATTCGATACATAATACTTGGCATCTGCTTTCCTTTTAGAAAAGTTAACAAGGAAAAATATTAAAGTAAGCATAGGGCCGACAAGATGGCTCAGCAGCTAAGAGGAGATCCTGCTCTTTCCAAAGGCCCTTCTTCAGTTCCCAGCACCCACACCAGGTGACTCACGACCACCTATACCTACAGCTCCAGGAGATCCAATAGTCTCTTCTGGCCTCTGTGGACACTGCACTTGTGTGCCCAACTCCTTCCCACCCCCATACACATACTTTTTAAATTTTTAATTATTTTATTTATTCAATATATATCCCAGTATCAGCCCCCACATAATTTAAAATAAACAATAAAATCGGGTAGAGGGAAGCAAGTCCTTTATTCATCTAAAATAGATGTTTATGAAAAACAGGAAGGAAAGAAATGAAGTGTGTTTCAGAAATTCAGTAGTTCTGTCCCTTTTGTGAAACTAGCAGATTCCCTCCCACTAAGCACATGGCAGGCATACATGCAATTTCATTCATTTCCTAGAGGCTAAACTTCATGCGTTGCTAGATAGGGTACATCTATTCTTCTGGGCCTTTAGATGAAACCTCACTATTGGATAGCAAAGGTCAGAGAAACAGATTTCTACTCCACGGTCAGAAATATCCTTTGACACTTCAGCAATGAATCATCTCCATCTTGAGGTAGTGTGCATCCCATCCTAGGAGGCGATCATGTGCATGACCAGTTTGCACAGATGCCCATTCATCTAATTTTTTCTTTCACTCTTTCATACGCACCCCCATTCACACATGGTAAGAAGTCCTGTGAGTGTTTAGGAGTACAAGAGCAGAATACAAAGGTACACACGAGAGAAACGCTCTCTCTTCTCAGCGTTACCATTCAGTAAAGGAAACCAAGATACGTGTTGTTGTGGGACATGGTGGCAGTGAGAACTCACATATAAAATGCTCAGATTGTCAAAGAAGAGAAAGAAATGACTGTACAGATGGGTCTTGCTCAGCACCAGAGAATAACTGCATGTCTTCTGGTCTCATTCCAACTCTATCCAGTGCAGCAACAGGGCCAATGGCTAACTGGCATTGGAGAGGGCTTCAGCCATGTACTTCCAGATGTATTATTGAAGCAACAATGCATGTTCTGTACAAATAAGCTCCAGGACAAACCTTCTACCCCCACCTCCTGCCTTTCACCAATTGGCAACCTCTTAGCCTGCCTATGTGGAAATTCTGGAACTGCCACTGACCCTAAGTCCTGGCCCATCCCTGTGATTAGTATTGGGATGGAACATCTTCAATTTGCTGTTGAGGTGGAAGCCAGGGAGGACCTGTGAGCACGGACTGGTGAGGATGCTGAGGTGGGCAGAAGCCCTGTGAGCACGGACTGGTGAGGATGCTGAGGTGGGCAGAAGCCAGGGAGGACCTGTGAGCACGGACTGGTGAGGATGCTGAGGTGGGCAGAAGAGAGTGTGCTGGGCACAGGTTGGCTATGCCCAAACCCGGGGCCAGCTCCCCATAATTGTTCCAACAACTCTGAGGTTGAAAGCATTTCCTTTCCCGTAGGTTTTCTTCATTTTCTGTGCCTGCTTCCACAGACAGTACACCCGCCCTTCCTCCCTCCCACCAAGGTCACCACTCAGCAAGCTTTGATAAATGTCATTTTTTTTTTTTTTTTGAAAGTCGCCTTGGAAAAAGGCAATTTGACTGCAGTGAGGCAGAACAGGGAGCTGAACACCAGCCGCCCTTTATCGCCCTTTATCGACCAGAGCCTAGCCTAAGAACAAAATGAAGAAGTGGTGGCTGTGGCCCTGAGTTCCTGGTGAAGCTTGGACTGGCTCTCCCCAGGGACCTGTGTGCTGAGCAGAAAGTCTTGCCGAGGAGCTGGGGCCTGGGGGTCCAGGTCTCCTCCTCCCTCTGTCCCTCTCCCTAACCCTTTGTCTTCTGCTGCTTGTTTTCTGGCTGGTAACTAGAGGTCCCTGACACACACACACACACACACACACACACACACACACACACACCCATAGCTCTGGAGGTGGCAGGAGCCCTCTCCACTGTGCAAGCAGTGGGCCGCTGATTAGCGCGGGGAATAAATAACAGCAAGCTAATTATCTCCCTGATTGCGGCTTGCCTCACTAACAAGGCTGGGCTGGAGTGGTGATGCGGCAGTTGATACTATTCCAAGCGTGCTTCTGGGCTCGGGGAAATTTCCACGCCTTTCCAGTGTGTTGCTGCACTCCCTTCCCAGAGGCCCTGGAGCTCTAAGTGGAAATGTTCACTCTTCTGCTTCACCTTGGAATTGAGAGACTCACCCCAGACAGACTGTTTATGTCATTCCCTAGTGGGTGCTGGAGCCGGCTTCTCAGAGAAGCAGGCAAAGGCTTTCAGAGGGAGGCTAGAGGTTGGCCAAGGGCAGGGAAGGATGGTCCTTAGGGACCACATACTCCAGTACTTAGTATCCTAATTACATCTGTTACTCTGACTCCCAAAACTGAGCGGTTTCCATTAGGCTCTCAGATAGAAGAAGAAAAGTGTAAAGAAAGGTCTTGGTGGGGACTCTGGTCAGACCATGACTGCCTCTCCAACCTTAGACGTGCTCCATAATCACTCTGGTCCCTCTTTTCCCTTTATGAATGAAGTATGATGACTTTGGAACTTTGTTTCAGTCTGGAAGCACAGTTTTGCGATTATTCCTCTGAAATGATTGCAGTGTTGTCTTGGAGTTCCACCCTGGAGAAGCTGCCTGCGCCTCTGATGGCCACATCCCCAGTAGGAGTTTCCCCTTCTGTGCCACTAACTTAGCTCTTCCTCTCCAGTGGATCTTGAACACAAAGGGTGAGCAATGCCTGCCTTTAGAAAGAGTTTCTTTTCAAGGTTTATTTTATTATTTTGTAATTATATGTACATATGTGTGTGTCAGGAGTATATGCACATAAGGAAGAGTCCAGAAGAAAGTGTCGGGTGCCCTGCAGCTGGAGTTATGCATGGTTGTGAACCTCCAGATGTGGATGAGCGGGACTCCTCTGAAAAATGCTCTTAACTGCTGACCCATCTCTTCTCTAGTCCCAGAAGAGTCCCAGCAGTCTATAGTGTGCTAACTCTGTAGAGCCTGTAGTAGTTACCAGGCTGCAAAGAGATAGGTGTGGAGGTTCCTTCTATTGGTACAAAACTGTTTCTGGACTGCTGTGGACAGGGATAAAAAATCAGTTTGCTTCCCGGGCATTTTGACCATCCCTGGCTATAGGCCTATTAGCACCGTCATACTAACTGCAAGGCCCACTAGTAGGAAACTGAAGGCCCATATCCTTTCCTCCCAACAAAGTGTGTGTCGGGGGGCAGGGAAAGTAGGAGGGGTAAGGGATGAGGGGTGAGAAAGGTCAATGAGTATGGGATGTTAAGTCTATCTCTACTGGAAGGCAGACATTACACAAGCCAGATGTTTTCATCTGTTGAAGCAAACCTAGAGAAAGCAAACCTGGAAAAGGGATGGAGAACATCTACGTCATAAACCCCTTTCAAAGGGGGAAGGAAAAAGGGGGAGGACTGATGTTATATTTGGACCAAAGAGAAATGTGCTGTTTGGAGATAGCCCCAGGTACCAAGTCCGAACTACCTGGCCTGACCTGGTGGGGATGCTAGACTTCAGCACTTCTTATGTTGTATCTGGATAATTTGCTAATTTCTGAATCGGGTAGAGTGAGCTTATCATAAACCCCAGCATCACTGGCTTATCTCAGCAGAAGGTACAGCATAGGTGTACAGTGACTGTCCTGGCTGGTGACACTGGGAAGCAGCACTGTCTATCAGAAGTCCTGCTCACTGTACCTGCTTTAGAAGTCTCTGCTGGACCCACTGCATTCAGTTGGCAGTTGCAGGAAGAAACAGGGAGCATGCTCAATTATATGAAGGTTTTAGAAGTCAAGTTTGCAACTGGCGTTCATCATTTCTGCCACATTCCCCTGTCCAAGATTTGATCATATGAGCACATCTGACTAAAAGGGAACTTGGGAAATGTAGTCAAGCTGTGTATACAGGAGGTAAAGAAGAAACCATTTGGTAAACAGCTAGTCAGTCCCTGGAAGACACTGCTTGAATTTCTGTTTGTGTGTGGCAAGGCACCTGTATTTTGTCATCCGAATGGGTAAGATATAAAGCAGGAGAGGATGTATGACCTTCACAAATGCAGAGTAGATATACAAGCATGTGCTTCTCAGATTAACATATAATTAACCAGTCTAAACCCTGGTCTACATGACAAATGCCAGGCCAGCCTGGGCTGCATTTTTTTTTTTTTTTTTTTTTTTTTTTTTTTTTTTTTTTTTTTTTTTTTTTTTTTTTTTTTTTTTTTTTTTTTTTTTTTTTTTTTTTTTTTTTTTTTTTTTTTTTTTTTTTTTTGCTGTCTCATTTTTTTTTCCTTTAAATTGATCTAGCACTTTAAAATTACAGGCTCTATTAGGACCATTAGAGCTCTCTGTGGTTGGAATACATTTATTTGAACTAGTGGACCAGTGTTGGAATGATGGAGGAACTGAATCCATGGTATGATGGAAATAAACTCTGATACATTCAACTTAAATTGTAGAACTTGTCCTTCCTCTCCCCTTGCCCTTGTTCTGAATGGAAGATTCAACCAGCACAGCTGGCATGGCCAGTGTGCCTGGGATCATGATTTGGTTGCCCCAAAGTGCATACTGGAAGAGCCTGGGGCAGAGATGGTAGCTGGTGCGGTCAGTAGATGGTCTTGATCAAAGAGATTGAATAAACAAATGATTTATTGATTTATGAGAACAGTGTTTCTCCTGCAGTAATCTTGGAGTTATCGGCGTGGAAAGCCACATATATAGGTACATTGGTAAGGAGGAGATGATTAATTCCGCCTTTGTGTTTGCAATATAAATAGGTGTAGCTACGTGTGTGTATATACAATCAGATCTCTTTTGTCTGTGGTGTAGGTGTGGTAATGTGTGTGTTCATATGTGTTCGTTTGCTTGTGGAGGCCAGATCAATTCCTCGCCAATAGAGCAACTGAGACCCGGTCCTTGCTGGACCTGCAGCTCACTGACTCAGCTATGTTGACTGGGCAGTGAGGTCCGGGGATTCTCCAGGCTCTGCCCCCTCAGTTTAGGGATCACAGGTAGCAACTACCAAGCCCGGCTTTTATGTGGTGCTGGGGATCCCAACTGGGGTCCTCATGCTTGTGTGGTAAACTTTATTGGGTAAGCCACCTCCTCAACACAGTACAATCATTTTTCTATTGTAATCTAAGAATTCACTTATGTGCCTTGAAAGATATAAAAAGCACTAGCAGCAAGCACCCCAGCCACCCAGATCTTGGCTTCTATCATTTTACACACACACACACACACACACACAGCTGATGAACCTAGAGATTAGGTTTATTCATAAACCTGGGATATCTTACAGCAGAAATGAGTAAATATCAAAGAATGATGTTCACTTCTCGAGAGGATAGAAAGTTCAACCTTAAGGGGTGCTCACAGGTCAAATTTGAGACAAGTTATACATCAAAACAAATCATTTTGGTATTAGGTTATAACCCACTGAGTAAAATATGAATGGATTGGTCCATGCATTAATAAATAAAAGGGAAGTGTTCATCTTACAATAGAATGCCAATATAAAAAAGGATAAAGTTAGAAAAATCACCACTTGGCAACAACCATCATAGTAATAAATAATTTAGATGAGACTCATCTGTGGTTGTTAAAACCACTGGGTAAAATTTTGATGAAGAATTAGATGTTTACACAACCTCAAAATGTCTCCCCACAAATACTTGCTAATTGATAAGCACACAATACCTATTGACTTTATAGTGGAAAAACTTGGCTGACCTCAACCCAACCAAGTGATAAAAGCTAATATCCCAGGTAATGGGATAGATGAACATGGTCACCTCTGTGTGAAATGAACTGAGAACAGTAATGAACACCACCACTTCTGTAATATTCCTGTCAGAGCCCTAGAACCTAAGTCTACTCACTAAGGCTGCATCAGTCAAACCCTGAGAGACGTTCTGTAAGGTAACTAGAGAGATATTCTTAAGAAAAAAGAATGTGGTTGCGCAGGCCTTTGATCCCAGCACTCAGCAGGCAGAGGCAGGCGGATCTCCTTGAGGTTGAGGCAGCCTAGACTACAGAGAGAGCGAGAGTTCTAGGACAGTCAGGAATACACAGAGAAATCCTGTCTAGAAAAACAAACAAACAAACAACAATTAACAAACAGACAACAACCCCCCAAAAAGAATATGTGTGTATATGTTTGTGTATATACACAAACATACATATTGTTCCATATTGGAAGAGATTAAAGGACAGTTCTAAATGCAACACACATCATTCTGGATCCGGATTAAAACCTAGATCTGTAAGCAATGTCATTAGGACAATTGATGAAATTTGAATTGAACATTATTCTACATCAAAATTAGTTTCACAACTGCAATATTGTACTGTGGTTATGTTGGAGAACATTTGGGTTTCTTTTAATATTAAGTATATACTGAAATATTAAGTGGTAAAAGGATATTATATCTGCAATTTACTGTCCAATGTATCAGAAATTGTACTTACATATGCATACACACACACACACACACACTCACACACATAATACACACACAAAGAGGGAGAGAGAGGCACAGAGAGAATAGAAAAACTGAGATGTAAAACAAGCCTAGGGAATTGACTGAAAAGATACCTAATGCAAGAGTTCTTTGAAACTTTTCTACAAATTCAAAACTATTTCAAAATACAAAGTTGGAGCTGGAGAGGTGGCTCGGTGGCTAAGAGTCTTGTCGCTCTTCCGGAGGATCCAGGGTCAGTTTCTTGTGCTCACATGATGCTGACAACCTTCCTGTAACTCCAGTTCCAGAGGATTCGATATCATCTTCTGGCCTCCTGGGCACTGCATGCACATAGTGCACAGACATACATGCAGGCAAAACAGAAGTGCAAAATAAATAATAAAAATGCACAGGGTGAGCAGAATGCTTTTGGACTCTGGCGGGAAAGACACATAAGAGGTAGGGCTAACAGCCATGAGGAGGTAGTAATGTCAGGGAGTGAATGGATTTGAGCTCGATGAGCTACATTGGGTTCTGATCTTGTCTTCTCCCAGTCAGGGGATCTGGAAGAAGCCATTTCACCTCCCTGAGCCTCAGATGACAGGACAGAGCCCCTCAAAAGTATCATGCAGCTTTAAATATTAACATAAGAATATATGTGACAGAACTCTGTGAGCCATGAAATATGGCAGCAGGCATGCCACAGTAGTATTTTGTTTCTCTCAGGAACCTACAGCCAGTGAACACCGAGCTGCTCCGTTACCACAAGGCCTCTCAGCTTCTCATCCGAGTATCTTCATGTGGTCACTCTTGTGGAGATGACCTCTCTCATGGACTGAGAATTAAAGACACCTGGCTCCCAGGAAGAGGTGGCTGTTGGCACAGCCACCAGAGCTTGGCAATGGTGTGTGTATTTGTGTACATGTGTGCAGCTGTGTAAGTGCACATGCCTTGGTTTCTGACACGCTCTGTGTAAGCAGAGAGGCTGTGGGGACTGATTATGTCATTACAGATTCATAAACATCTGCTTGAGTGGCCTGGGTAGTCCCTTCTAGAAGGAAAGCCCTCTGCTTTTGTCCCTAGTGACAGAAATACTCGGGCACACAGTGTTGTGTACGATCAAGCTACTCTGACAGCTTAGGAAGCAGGGTCCTAATGCTGCCCACCCACCCACTGGCAGATAGCAGAATGGGCTGCTGAAAAGCATTGCTGAGGGCTGAACATTTCTCAAAGCCTTTCACCCACGTTCCTTCATGTAAGTCTCAAAGCCACAGCAACCTGGGGTGGGGAGGTGATTTCTTACAGATCAGAGCTTGCCCTGATCTGGACAAGGATTTGCCATAGGCCACAGAGCTTACAAAGGGCATCTAAGGGAACAAACTAGAGACTTTAGCAATGTTCCCCACCACAGGCATTTCTGTCTCCCTTTGTTCCCTTTCCTGGACCCCCTTCTTTGCCTGGAGAGGGGGCTCCCTTTCTGGTGTCCCTGATTCCCAGAGCTCTGTTTTCCAATCACAAGACTTCCAATGACTAGATCTTGGCCCCTGAAATACCCTGCTCTGGGGCTCCTGCTCCAGCTGGTCCAGCCATTCCTTGCTCCCCAGCTGCCATATTCCAGCTAGAACCACAGGGGTTCAACATCTTAGTCCCTGATGCTGAGGCTGCCACTCCCTCCCTCCCTGTTCTGGAGCCAAGAGAAGAAAACAAAGATTAGCATCATGTGGGCACAGGAAACAAAGATGCCAGTCCGTACTCATGGACATCCCCCCCTCCCCCACTCTCTAGTCCTGTTGCTCTGTCAGCTTCTATCTCCTGTAGGCATCCCCTTCCCTCCCAGTGTCAGAAGGAAGAGCAACCCTGGTTTCTAGTCTATTCCCATGTTCCTGGCTAGAGGGAGTTCAGCTGAGGCAAAGTTATCCCCAGGCTCTGTCTGCCCTGAGCACTGCTTGACTGCAGACAGACAGATGGCTCCTTGTCAGTTGTCAGACAGAGTGGAGCCCAGTGGTCTCTGCTAAGCCTCTTAGGTAGTCTCCGCTCCTTCCCATTAGTGAAGCTCATCTGATAGATGACTCTGGTGGTATGGCCAACGTGCCTATGACAGTCTTAGGTCTCATCCCTGTTCTAAGATCCCTGAGCAGAGGTTGGGGACTGAGAGATAGGGGTCAGGGGTGGGGATGAGGATACTGGGTGTTTTCTGGTTTGTTGGAGAAGATCTCAGAGCTAGGCCATGTGGTGAAACCTACCAATACTGACCCAGATGGAGTCTGGAAATCTGATCCTCCTTCAGCCCGTGGATGTCCTTGAGCAAAGCCTCTTCACAGGGACACAGCCTCCTCATCGGTAACACAAATTCCCAGTGCCCTTTCCTTCTATGCGCTTCTACTTAGAGCCAAGTGCTGGTTTCTAAGGGCTGGAGCTGAGCCCGGATGGCGCTCAAGTCTAAAATTCAGACCACTGTCTGTCTGTGCTTCATTCACGGCTGATTCTTCAGGGGCTGTCATAGCAATCTAGAGAGCAGAGGGTGCTGTATGTAGCCTGGCCTCTGTTCAGCAGGGGCAGGACCTCTGTCTGTCTGGCATTGCAGCAGCTGGGGCCCTGAGAGGCCTAGAGACTTGCACTATTTCTCATGGCGGTGCTGTGTGAGAAGAAGGACAAGAGCCAACAGATCCACTCCTCTCCTACCTCTGCTAGACACTTGAGGACATGAGCCTGGGAGACCTCAGGGCTTTGTGAAAACTCAATATGGAGTTCTGGGGAGGGGTGACTGCGGCCTGAGAGGAACATCTGGTAGAAGACTCAGGCAGGCACAGCAGAGCTCAAAGCTCAGCCCGGCCATCTCTCTCACTAAATCAAATGAAAGAGAAGCCCAGGATTTTTTAGAGGTTCCTTCCAGGTTTGAAACTTTAAAACTCTGAAAGTGCAGGGCAGTGGTGGTGCATGTCTTTAATGCCAGCACTTGAGAGGCAAAGACAGGCAGATTTCTGAGTTTGAGGCCAGCCTGGTCTACAGAGTGAGTTTCAGGACAGCTAGGGCTACGCAGAGAAACCCTGACTCGAAAAACAGACAAACAAAACAAGACAAAACAAACAAACAAAAACAAAATTCTGAAAGTAAAGAGTCAGTTTCCTGGGCTCCCTGGAACTCCTGGGGTCAGGCAGCTTGCCTCAGGTGCCATGCAGCTGAGTCTCAGGCCTGATGGGGAACCAGAGAGAACTGTTATCTCTTCCCTCCGGCCTTCCATTACCCCTATTCCCTAAGGATCAGAAGCTCTGTCATTTCCCCATCTCACAGGAAACCAAACCCAATGGAGCCCAGGGGCACACTAAGTGGCCAGGGGCCAAGAGAAACAGCTGCCTTGGGTGTCATCTTGCTACAGGAGTGGAGAGGACCTGGACTTTTAAGGTCCCCTTTCAGACTGGGTAGGTAATATGAACCTTTCCCCTCCCATTGCCCTGGGAGAGAAGGTTGGAATGGTCCCCAGAACTGGGCCAGCACTGGCCCCAAAGTGAGTCTATTTCACCAAGCTCCCAGATAGTTAGAGCTGAGTTCACGTGTGAACTCAAAGCTTGAGAGCAGGAGGCAGCCTTTGAGAGAAGCACAACCCAGAGAGCCAGGGGAGGCAGCCACCAAGCTGTTTCCCCCACACACAGACAGGGTATTGATCCCGCTTGCTCACCCCCCGCCTTTTCTCCACTTCATGGCGCAGCTAATGGCCTGGAAAAGACTGGCCAGCTGTTCCCCAGCTGTGACATAATGAGCTCAGGGACGATCAATGCTGTTCCGGTCTCTAATTAGGCCGGGAACTGGCTGGGGTGAAAGTGTGGCCTGTTTCCTGAGGGTGCAGCTTCCACTCCAGTCCCCAGCTGCATTTTGCTGGCAGCCACCTGGGCTCCTGCATCTGCGCCCTAGAGGAATAGACAGGGCCCTCCAGTGGCCGTTGGGAGGGTTTCTGGCCCAGAATTCTGTCTCGGGAGGCAGAAAGTAGGGGCTGCAGAATTCTTCTCTCTCTCTCTCTCTCCCTCCCTCCCTCCCTCTCTCTCTCTCTCTCTCTCT
This sequence comes from Mastomys coucha, assembly GCF_008632895.1. NCBI lineage: Eukaryota > Metazoa > Chordata > Mammalia > Rodentia > Muridae > Mastomys > Mastomys coucha. The sequence goes on along the minus strand of NW_022196898.1, from coordinate 56,274,963 downwards.
CTCTCTCTCTCTCTCTCTCTCTCTCTCATCTCTCCCTTCTCTCCCCTCCCCCCTCTCTCTCCTCTTCCTCCTCCTCCCCCTCTCCTCTCTCCCTTCTCTTCTCCGCTCTCCTCTTCCTCATCTCTCTCCTCTCTCTCTGTCCTTTCTTGTCTCTCTGTTCTCTTTCCTCACTCCTCTCATGTGTGTGTGTGTGTGTGTGTACACATGTGCGTGTGTGTATGTGTGTGTGTGTGATGGCTCCCCCTCGCTTGCTGTCATATCCTACTCTCTGCTTGCAGTCATTCTGTGCAGTGGTCTTCAACCCTGGTTCCCTCCAGCTCCACAGGCCTGAGGTTCTGTCGAGGACTCTCCCAGACACAGGTCCCAGATGCCCAAGCCAGAGGCTAAAGGCAAGTCTGGCTGCTGGCCCAGCCTCCCTCTGCTATTTATACTCTCGTCCTGGGAGGCAGGAATCAGCTTCTCAGTGTATTCACTGCAGGGGAGGAAGTAAAAGGTGTACATTCAGGCAAAGACACGAAGAGTGGGGAGCTGACCCAGAGCTTGGAGGGAGAGAGGGAAGAAGGGAGGGAAGAAGGGAGGAAGGGAGGGAGGGAGAGAAAGAGGCAGGGAGGAAACAAACAAACAAAAAAGCCAAACAAGAAAGGCAGAAAAGGCGAGAAAATGGGGCGTATCAGAAGAAGCAGGAGCTTAGGGAAAAGAACAAGGCCACACCTTGTGCTTGGAGGGCCAGGCCCCAAGTGCCGGATCAGATGCCCCACCAGGGAAGCCGAGGTGCCACAGAGACTCTCCAGGGGCCTGGTGTGTAATTTCAGGATCAGGAAGAGAATAGTTGGGGTCAGAAGGGCACAAGGCAAGAGCCACGAGTGTGGGCGGGGCTGCCTTGAGGGATAAGCAGGCCAGTAAGCAGTGCTCTCCAAGTACAGGGGTAGCTGAGAGCAAAATCAGAAGAATAGAGGAGGAGTTATTTTAGGAATCTTCAAGAAGGCTCTGGAGAGAGGGGGCCTAGGATTTCTGTAGCCGCTAATTCAGAGCAAGTCAATATGGCCCCATGATTTTTAGGGGTAGCCTGGGTTGAAGAGTGTACATTCCCAGCCCTTACACCGTTTGAAACTTCAAACACGAGCCAATCAGACCCAATTGATTATGGGTATCCCTTTCTTGGCCCATCCCGGCCCTTGGGCACTATTTCTGTCTGGCTGTGATTCCAAGAAGAGACCCATTTGGAGAGATCGAAAGTGTCCACTTTCATTCATTTCCTAATTCCACCTGCCCAGGCAGTGAGCCTCTGAAGCTGTCAGGGCCATGGAGCCAGGAGCTACCCAAAGACTATAGCTGCTGACTCAGATCAAAATACACACAGGAAACGACATTCCATTCAGCAGTCTCAATTCAACTACTCATTAGAAGCTGAAGCTTAGGGAAGCTAACCTGTCCACACAGGGGAGCTGCGGGGACCTCAGTTCGTCAAATCTACCACAGCCTTTTCTCTTAGGAGACCTGTCCCTCCTGTCCACCCTTCACAGCTGAGACTGCAGCTATGTGAAAAGGTGCCCTCAAGACCACAAGCCCCCAGGATAAAGAAAGCAGGTGTGGGGTTAGCAAAGAGAAGCTGTGTAGCGAGACACTGCAGTAACTCTTGAGAGCTCTGTGGCCAACACTGCCCTCTTGTGACTAAAATGTACCAATGCAGGCTTAGGGCCCTGAAACATCGCTGATTGCTTCTCTTTACCATCTTGATCCTTCTTATCCAGGGTCCCCCTGCCTCAGTATGAAGTGGTAGACTCTCTGAAGATAATTCATCAGAGTCAGACTGTAAGAAAGTCAGATTCCACATACCACTCTTGGTCACGAACTCTGAGGGAGCATTCACAAGACATCTCTTGATCCACAAGGAGCCGTTCAGAGTTAAAGAGCTCGGGTGTAGTCGGATGGGCATGAGAGCCAAGTAAGGCATGGCTCTAATTGTAGGTAGTCCAGAAGTACAGGGAGGGAATTAGGAGGAATGGAGAGCTGCTTGGGGAAAGACCAGGAGGTGGTGGCCAGGCTGGAGAGGGGAGAGCTAGGTCTCTCTTGTGTGTACTAGGGCCTGGTTGGGTTGGGCTAACCACAAGACACTTGAACACTTGCCCCAGAGACATAGAGTAGAGGTGGCTCCAAGAGAAAGAGACCAGACACCTGGGGCTGGATTGGTTCTTTCCAGAGGGGAAATCAGGCCAGCTCTTTGTTCTTAGGCCAAAGCTAAAGTTGGTCTTCAGTTGGACATCCAAAGCTGGCCTTGGGTGTCACATCTCTGGGCAGCTTCTTATGACATCAGGAACCTAAATGGGTGATTTCAGGTACCCAAACTGCTCCTCTGTCCCTTTTCACCTCCTCCCCAAAGAACGAACATGCAGCCTACACAGTTACCTGGCCAAAGTTCTAAAGGCACCACTGGAACTGGAGGATCGTTGATCTCCATGTCTCCTCCCCTCTGGCCCATCCTGGTTTCTGTGTTCCATCTGACTTTCCTTTTCAATCGGTCCCAAGTCTTAGCTCCTGCATGAAATAGATACTTTATGTTCCTCTCTCTGGTCTCAAAACACAAGGAAAAGCCTATGTGTCTAGTTTAGCTCCCTATTCTCTGGGACTTGTAGGTTCAGCCATACTTAACCATTGACTCTCAAGGATGACTGGGGATAGACCCTGGTTTCCCTGCCCACAACATTTTGCTGTGTTGATGCCCAAGTCTGACCTCTCAGCCAGGCTCACAAGACCCCTGCAACCCCATAGAGCTGCCTGTCTATTCTCCCTTTTTTCCTACATGCGAATTATTTTCCTGTCAAGTGAACAACTCAAGACAGATGTCTTGGGAATTCCTTTTCTCTTTTTCATCTGCCTTCCTTCCTTCTTCCTTCCCTGTCCTCTCTTTTTCTTTGGGTATGCGTGCATGTGTGTGTGTGTGTGTATGTGTGTGTGTGTGTGTGTGTGTGTGCATGTGTGTGTGCGCGTGTGTATGCACATGTCCCTGTATCTGTGAGTGGTCATGGATTGAGTAGTGCATGTGCACGTCTGTGCACACATGTGGAGGCCAAAGAGCAACCTTGGGTGTCGTCTTCGGAAATGCCTTCTCTTTTGAGACGGGATCTCTCATGGGCTAAGAACTTACCCTTTAGGCTAGACCAGCTGTTCTGAAAAGCCCTAGGAACCCTGTCTCTGCCTCCCTGGTACTGGGGTTACACACACCTGCTATCACTACTGCTATTTTTACATGAATTCTGGGGATCAGGTTCACATCCTCTTGCCTGCACCACAAACACTTTAACCTGAGCTGTCTTCTCAGATCTTTTCTTTCTTTGAGATAGCCTCAAATGTAGTTTAAGCTAACCTTGAATTCATGACTCTCCTGCCTTAGCCTCTTGAGTGCTAATATTACAAGAGTGTATCTCCATTCAGGGCTCCTGATATGTTTTTTTCCTTTATTGAAAAAGGCTTGCTTTTCATGCAGTTCATCCTGATTACAGTTTCCCCTCTCTCTATTCCTCCCAGTTCATCCCCACCTCCCCCCATCTGGTTCTATCCCCTTTCTGTCTCTCATTAAAAAACAATATATAATATAATATAATATAATATAATATAATATAATATAATATAATCAAACATATCAGAATAGGACAAAACAAACAAACTAAAGGAAAAAGCCCAAGAAAACTCATAAACAATAGATACAGATGCGGAGACCCACTTACACACTCAGGAATCCCTTAAAAACATAAAACTGGTAGCCATAGTAGATACACAAAGGACCTGTAGGGTGAGAGGAAGGGGGTGGGGAGGGAGATGGACAGAGAGACAGAGAGAGAAGTTTAAGAAACAAAAATCTCTAACACTACATTATGGAACAAGGAACCAGCAAAGCTGCTGCTGAATTCGTTCTCTGCTGCCCAGTACTGCTGGGCATACAGCTACTGTTAAGATTAGCTTGTTCCCCCAGAGAGACTCCCTTGAAGAAAATAAAATTTTCATTTGTAAGTAATTATCAATTGGAGATAGCCAACCCACACCTGACATGGCTTGGCTGACCAAGAGAGATAGGTTAGGGACCTAAGGTAAAGCCAAGTACTACTCTTCTATTAAAAGAGTGTAGTAAACAACTCCTAACACCATTCTGCTATACTCATAAATCAGTGCCTTGCTCAGCCATCATTAGAGAAGGTAATGGGAACAAATACAGAGACACGAGGCCAGACAATATGCAGAGAGTGAGGGACCATGAAACACTCAGCCTGCAACAGATGTCTGCATCAAATCTCTTCCCTCAGGCCTCAGGGAATCCTGGGGTCAGAAAGAATGTAAAAACCAGAGGGGATGGAGGACATCAAGGAATCAAGGTCTTCTACATGACATAGTCGAAGCTCATGTGAACTCAAGGCAGCGAATGAGGCATGCAAAGGTTCTGGGGTTTTTTTGTTTTGGTTTTGGTTTTTTTGAGACAGGGTTTCTCTTTGCAGCCCTGGTGTTGTAGAACTTGCTCTGTTGACCAGGCTGGCCCCAAACTCACAAAGATTCACCTGCCTCTGCCTCCAGAGTGCTGGGATTAAAAGTATGCACCACCATTGCCCAGACCTGATATGTGTGTATGTACATATATATGTATGTATTATGCATGAGTACTCTATCTGCATATACACCTACATGCCAGAAGAGGGCATCAGAGCCCAGCATAGATGGTTATGAGCCACTGTGTAGTTGCTGGGAATTGAACTCAGGACCTCTGGAAGTGCAGAAACCACTGAGCCATCTCTTCAGCCCCCGATATGTTTTTAGACTCACCACTCTCCATGATTTGCTAAGCCTGTGCCTTTCTTCTGAGCCAGCCACTCCTCCTCAGCTTTCTTCCGTCACAACAATGGTAGCTCACAACTATCCTTAACTCCAGTTCCAGGGGATCAGATACTCTCTTCTGCCCTCCATAGGTACCAGGCATTTGTGTGGTACACAGTATAAACACAGGCAAAGCACTCATATACAGCCAGACAGTGGTGGCACACATCTTTAATCCTAGCACTTGGGAAGGAGTGACAGACTGTTCTCTGAGTTTGAGGCCAGCCTGGTCTACAGAGTAAGTTCCAGGACAGCCAGGGCTACACAGAGAGACCATGTCTCGAAAAACCAACCAAACAACAACAACAAAATACCCCACCTATATACATAAAATAAAAACAGGTAAATATGTAAAAGAAATAAGTGATACATGTGTGAAGTGATGTTAATTACTCTGATCTAGTAACACATTGTATACAATTGTCAAAATGCCAGACTGTGGCTTGTGAAAACATACAATTATTATGTGTGAATTGAGGATGGAGATAGCTCAGGTAGTTAAGAAGCTTGCTGTGCATGAAGAAGAGAGTCTGATTCATAGCATCTTTGAAAAAAAAAAGTCAGGATAAGCTGGGCATGTGTACATTTAATCATAACACTTGGTAGGAAGAGGCAGGAGGATCTCGGTGAACTCAAGGCCAGCCTGGTCTACACAGTGAATTCTAGGATAGCCAGAGCTAAATAGTGGATCACTGTCTCCAAAAAA